>NW_028260326.1:12500-23381 GCF_056163025.1 Triticum urartu | reverse complement strand
AAAAAATACTGAAATTCTTAATTTTTCCAAAATTTATCTCATTGAAATAATTAAAAATTAAGAATGGGTTTAGTTGGTTAAATTAAAAAAGTTAATAAAATAACTAGGTAACGAAGTTATTTTATTAACTAAATAAAGATATTTATAAAAATAAAAAAAAAAAAGTGGAATCATTTTACTTTCTATTCATAATTCATTTTTATATTTCTTTAAAACAAAGATGAAACAGCTCTCTTGTTCCATAATTAACTGATTGAGTGAATTCCAATGAAAACCTATGTTTATAAGAAATTATCGAATAGTCCTTACTTCATATAGAACTAAAATTCTAATGACTATAAATTACCTAAGTTTTAGAATGTCTTGTTTAAGAGACTCAGTATTTTTTGTTTTGATTGGAATTCCTTTCCTTTATGGAATACCATTCTGAACTTAATTAACTATTTTCATTTTCCCTTCTTTTTATCCCCCCGTCTTATCTTATATGGGGGATAGGCTTCCATACCATATATCTATATATGGAGTATACTTGATATATAAATAGATATAAATAGATTTAAATGAGAAACCCTTCTATATATTCTATATTATTAAAAAAAAAGTATAAAATATATAAAGAAAAAATGTTAAAAAATTCTTGTTGTCTTATCCGCATTAGACAAAATGAAGTAAAAAATAATTCAAAATTTAAGTATCTTTCAGTATCTAAGTATAAATACTAATAAAAAGAAGAAAGAAGGATTGATTTGCAGCAATAGATGTCTTTCACATACAACTAGAAAAAAGTAATTTCCTTTTTGAATGGCAGTTCCAAAAAAACGTACTTCAATGTCAAAAAAGCGTATTCGTAAAAATATTTGGAAGAAAAAGACTTATTTTTCCATAGTACAATCTTATTCTTTAGTAAAATCAAGATCATTTTCGAGCGGTAATGAGCATCCAAAACCAAAGGGTTTTTCTGGGCAACAAACAAATAATAAGATTTTGGAATAATATGAATTGACTTATCAAAAAAGAATTCCAATTATTTAATAATTTGGATTCTTCTTTGAATGTACTTTTATGTGTCGAATTACTCGGTACAATATTCTTAGAACAAAAAACCCCTCTTATCTTATATATACAAGAAAAAAAAAGTTTTGTTTGGTATACTGTGTGCTAAGTATTCTTTTCCTATCAATGAACTTTTCATAATTTTCCTAATAGAATCCTCATATTCTATTAGGAAAATTATGAAAAGTGGAGTATTCTTACAATAGGACTTACAACTTCCACCTATCTTCTCCAAAATCATAAGGTTAGTAAATCTTATTAATAAGAGCATAAAGACTTTCATTCTAGAAATTTTTAAAAAATCCAAAAAGCCTTTTCTATTTATCCATTTTATTTTAATTTCATCATTAAATAGAAACCCTTTTGGATTTTTTTCATTGTATTGAAAGAATTTTCAAAATGTAAAGGGGAAATTAATTAGAAAAAATTAGTTCTATAATTGCAAGTTAGAAAAAAGAAGTTCCAACTCTTTCAAGCAGTGTTTGTGTTTCTATTGGGCAAAGCAAGAGTTTATTGTAAAAAAAAAAAATGGAAACGATACTACCAAACGAAGTCTATTTTAATGAAAACTCTAATGTTCCTAAATTTTATGGACTTTCCCAATATCGACGATTCCCAAGATAATAGCTATTATTCTTTTAAGTTACCTATTATTTGAAGTTAGCCGCCATGGTGAAATTGGTAGACACGCTGCTCTTAGGAAGCAGTGCTCAAGCATCTCGGTTCGAATCCGAGTGGCGGCATTCTTGAAAAAGAATACAATAGATTAGAAATCAATTCGAAATTTACAATTTTGTAATGGGACCTTCCCCTTATGCTATTTGCAACTTTAGAACATATACTAACTCATATCTCTTTCTCAACGATTTCAATTGTGATTACGATTCATTTTATAACCTTATTAGTTCGTGAACTTGGAGGATTACGCGATTCGTCAGAAAAAGGAATGATAGTTACTTTTTTCTCTATAACAGGATTCTTAGTTTCTCGTTGGGCTTCCTCGGGACATTTTCCATTAAGTAATTTATATGAGTCATTGATCTTCCTTTCATGGGCCCTGTATATTCTTCATACCATTCCTAAAATACAGAACTCTAAAAATGATTTAAGCACAATAACTACGCCAAGTACTATTTTAACGCAAGGCTTTGCCACATCGGGTCTTTTAACTGAAATGCATCAATCCACGATACTAGTACCTGCTCTACAATCTCAGTGGTTAATGATGCATGTCAGTATGATGTTATTAAGCTATGCAACTCTTTTGTGCGGATCCTTATTATCTGCCGCTATTCTAATCATTAGATTTCGAAATAATTTCCATTTCTTTTCTAAAAAGAAAAAAAATGTTTTAAATAAAACATTTTTCTTTAGTGATATTAAATATTTTTATGCAAAAAGAAGTGCTTTAAAAAGAACCTCTGTCCCTTCATTTCCAAATTATTACAAATATCAATTAACGGAGCGTTTGGATTCTTGGAGTTATCGTGTCATTAGCCTAGGATTTACCCTTTTAACCGTAGGTATTCTTTGTGGAGCAGTATGGGCTAATGAGGCCTGGGGATCCTATTGGAATTGGGATCCTAAGGAAACTTGGGCATTTATTACTTGGACCATATTCGCAATTTATTTACATAGTAGAACAAATCCAAATTGGAAGGGTACGAATTCTGCACTTATAGCTTTGATAGGATTTCTTATAATTTGGATTTGTTATTTTGGTATAAATCTATTAGGAATAGGCTTACATAGTTATGGTTCGTTTACATTAACACCTAAATGATTACATAAAATAAAACCTTCATGAAATGAAGGTTTTTACTTTTATGTTTTATTTGAGAACACCCTTGAACGCCTTATCAAAGGGTTCTCAAAAATTCGAGATAGATCTAATTATACTTTTTTACTTATTTCTGCATTATATACTTTTTTACTTATTTCTGCATTAATAGAGCAGACGAGTAAAAAAAAGCAAACCTATTTAGGATAATAATTGGATAAGAGAGCCTCTACCCTGTCAACGGATAGGGAGAGAACAAAATCTGGATAAATACCAATTCCTATTACTGGTAAAAAGATACAGATTAAAATAAAGAGTTCTCGTGGTCCAGAATCCACAAAATTTGCGTTTGGAACATTAAATAGCTTGTATCCATAGAACATCTGGCGTAACATAGATAATAAATAAATAGGAGTTAATATCATTCCAATTGCCATTACAAAAGTAATTAGTGTTTTTGGCATTAACAGAAATTTTGGACTAGTAATTAGTCCAAAAAATACTACTAATTCTGCGACAAAACCACTCATTCCTGGTAAGGCAAGAGAAGCCATTGAAAAGCTACTAAACATGGTAAAAATTTTAGGCATTGGGATAGATATTCCCCCCAGTTCTTCGAGATAAACAAGACGCATTCTATCAGAAGCGGTTCCTGCCAAGAAAAAAAGTGTAGCACCAATAAATCCATGGGATAATATTTGTAAAATAGCTCCATTGAGTCCAATGTTGGTTATGGAACCAATTCCTATAATTATGAAACCCATGTGAGATACAGAGGAATAAGCTATTCTTTTTTTGAAATTTCGTTGACCAAGAGAAGTTGAAGCTGCATAGATTATTTGGATCGCTCCTATTATTACTAACCAGGGCGAAAATAGATAATGAGCATGAGGTAACAATTCCATGTTGATCCGAATCAATCCATATGCTCCCATCTTTAATAATATTCCCGCTAAAAGCATACATGTACTATAATGTGCTTCCCCATGGGTATCTGGTAACCACGTATGTAGGGGTATAATCGGCAATTTGACAGCATAAGCAATAAGGAAGCCAAAATATAAAAGTATTTCCAAGGTTGCAGGGTATGATTGATTAATTAATCTTTCCAAATCTAATCCTGGTTCGTTGGAACCATATAAGCCCATACCCAGAACTCCGATTAAGAAAAAAATGGAACCGCCTGCAGTATACAAAATAAACTTTGTAGCTGAATATAGACGCCTCTTCCCCCCCCACATGGATAAAAGTAAGTAAACAGGAATTAATTCTAACTCCCACATGATAAAAAAAAGTAAAAGGTCTCGCGAAGAAAATAATCCTATTTGACCACTATACATTGCGAGCATCAGGAAATAGAATAATCGCGAATTCCGTGTAATTGGCCAAGCTGCTAAAGTAGCTAAAGTAGTGATAAATCCTGTCAATAAAATAGATCCTAATGAAAGTCCATCGATTCCCAATCTCCAGTGGAAATCGAAGACATCTATCCATTTATAATCCTCCTTTAATTGGATTAAGGGATCCTCCAGTTGGAAATGATAACAGAACGCATAAGTCATTAGAAGGAATTCTAATAAACAAATAGATATAGTATACCACCTAACGA
The DNA here is from genome assembly GCF_056163025.1 of Triticum urartu. Lineage (NCBI taxonomy): Eukaryota > Viridiplantae > Streptophyta > Magnoliopsida > Poales > Poaceae > Triticum > Triticum urartu. The sequence goes on along the minus strand of NW_028260326.1, from coordinate 18,939 downwards.
CTTTGTTTCCCTTATGAGGTAAAAAGAAAATTAATGAACCTGCAAATATCGGCAAAACAACAAGTATTGTTAACCAAGGAAAATAACTCATGATAAAGTGATAAAGACAAGATACGTTTTGACCAGAAAAGCCCGTGCTCGATTATTTCGAGCACAGGCTTCTTCGGTAAAGAGGAATCAGACGATTCGAGTGAAGTTTTTTGTAACGTATCAATAAGATAGAGCCATGCTACGTGTTGTTTCAGGCCCTAAATAAACGCGGACACTTAAAAAATCTGTCGGGCAGGCAGATTCACATCTCTTACAACCCACACAATCTTCGGTTCTCGGCGCGGAAGCAATTTGCTTGGCTTTACATCCATCCCAGGGTATCATTTCTAATACATCTGTTGGACAAGCTCGTACACATTGAGTGCATCCTATACATGTATCGTAAATTTTTACGGAATGTGACATTGGATCTATAAATTTTTCTTTTCAACATAAAATTTTTCGATCTGGTAAAAATGAAATTAGTACTATAATGAGTCATATGTATTGTAGACACCAGACGAAGCAATGGTTTATCCAAACTTCAAAAAAAAAAATCTATTTTTTAATCTGTTTGTGAGAAAGCGTGAAGAGAGCCAAGAGACTTTAATTTTGGATTTCAACAATAAATAAGAAATAAGAAAGAATTTTACGAATTGTACAGACGAATTCGAATTAGCCAATAAATTGGCTATCGTCTTTTCAATATAAATTATTGCAATATTCAAATTGCAATATCAATGAATTACAAATACAAAAATTCATTTAAGTGAAAAAGAATACTATGCAATAATCTACTAAAAAAAATGGATATTCTCAAATAATACTAAGAAAATAGTATTGATTTCTATTTATTTTAATATGTGCGCCTTTGTTTAGAGGATTCTATGTCTAATTATTCAAAAGTCTAATTATTCAATAAATTAGATTGATTGATACGAGTGGATTTCCTATTACGATGGATGGAAGAAAGAATGGATAGTCCAATAGCGGCTTCAGCAGCTGCAAGGGCTATAACAAAAATTGCGAAAATATCTCCTTTTAATTGGCGACTATCAAATAGATCAGAAAATGTTACGAGATTTAGATTAATTGAATTCAGTATAAGTTCAAGACATATTAGAGCTCTAACCATGTTTCGGCTTGTGATCAATCCATAGATACCAATCGAAAATAAATAGACACTCAAAAAAAGTACATGCTCAAACATCATTAACTAACTCCTTATCAATCTCGATTCATTTCAATATGAGGGCAAGAATTGAACCGATTCAATTAATTACAATAGAACAATTACACAACAAAAGAAAAAAAAAAAAAAAAAAAAGGAGGTATTTGTTGGCAGTAGATGGATTTTACTAAATCAAAATTGTGATTCTTTAGTTATTTATTTTAGATTTGCAATTCTTATAATTTGTACTTTTTCTAAGTTTTCTTATTGCCGAGCCATAGTAATTGCACCTATTAAAGAAACTAGAAGAATTATGGAAATGAGTTCAAACGGAAGATAAAAATCGGTTGCTAAATGAATTCCAATTTGTTGAACATTATTTATGAGACCCTGTTCTACTATTTGGTTTGATCTTGTAGTCCAAAGAATTCCATACCACGACGTATCTGGGATAGTAGTCATTAGTGAAAAAACAATAGTTATACAAACGAGTGAAGTGAACCCATCTCCAATAGTCCAATAATTCTTATCTTTAGACCATTCTGAGCCATTTACGAACATTACAGCGAATATGATCAAGACATTTATGGCTCCCACATAAATAAGAAGTTGTGCGACAGCTACAAAGTAGGAATTTAATAAAAAATAGAATAAGGATATACAAACAAGAACTAATCCCAGCGAAAAGGCAGAATAAATGGGGTTGGTAAGTAATACTACTCCTAGACCCCCTAGTAGAAGAACAAATCCCCCAAATAGCATAAGAATCTCATGTATTGGTCCAGGTAAATCCATTATGGATAAAAAGAAATTAATAGTATAAAATTTTTCATGAACTGACTAAAACTAAAGGATTCAAGGAAGGAAAAAAGGATTAGGGTATTTTTTTGTGTATAAACTTATAGTTATAAATTATATTATATCACGAAAATCTAGTCTGATTTAAAATAAGAAATAATTTCCAATAAGCAGTAGTTTTTCGTTTTTCTTTATAGTTTAATTTTAAAGTTTAATAAAGAATTATTAGATTTTTATAACAGAAAGACAAAATCAAAGTTTAGTAATCAGTAATCGTTCTTGAATTCGAAGATTTTTCTTTGTTTATTTTACTTTCAGACGAATTCCTAATTGTTTGAATTGTGTAATCTCCCATTATGGAGATTGGTAACCGACTTAAAGCAATTTGATTGTAATTCAATTCATGACGATCATAGGTAGAAAGTTCATATTCTTCAGTCATTGATAAACAGCTTGTTGGACAGTACTCAACACAATTGCCACAAAATATACAAACTCCGAAATCAATACTATAATTAAGCAATTGTTTTCTTTTAATATCCTTTTCAAATCTCCAATCCACAACGGGTAAATCTATCGGACATACGCGAACACATACTTCACAAGCAATACATTTATCAAATTCAAAGTGGATTCGCCCTCGGAAACGCTCTGGTGTAATTGATTTTTCATAAGGGTAGTGAATCGTTATAGGTAAACGATTTGTGTGGGATAAGGTAGTTATGAAACTTTGACCTATGTACCTTGTAGCACGTATTGTTTGTTGACCATAACTCATGAACCCAGTTACCATAGGGAACATATTCATTCTAAATATCTATGAAAAAGATATGTTTCTTTCTCTTGTTTGAGAGAGCTTTTGTGTTGAAAATATTCTTACTATTATTGTATTATCTTATTTATAGTGAAACAAGTTGAGAAGAGGTTGTTAATAAGAGATTGCCCAGGGAAATAGGTAAAAGAAATTTCCATCCAAGATTTAATAACTGATCCATTCTCATCCTCGGTAAAGTCCATCTTATTGTGATAGAAATGAAGAGAAATAAATAAGCTTTAGTTAATGTAATAAATATACCCATTGTCATTTCCAAAATTCCAACTGCTTTATTCATTTGGAAAAAATCAAAAAAGGATATATAGGGAATAGATAAATTCCACCCGCCCAAGTAGAGAACTGTTACAAATAAAGAAGAAACTAATAAATTTAGGTAAGAAACAAGATAAAATAAACCATATTTGATACCGGAATATTCAGTTTGGTAACCTGCTACTAATTCTTCCTCCGCTTCTGGTAAATCAAAGGGTAATCTTTCACATTCTGCCAAAGAAGAAATTAAAAAAACCAGAAAACCTATAGGCTGACGCCAAATATTCCATCCAAAAAAACCGTATTTTGACTGTGCTTCAACTATATCAACTGTACTTGAACTGTTAGATAATCATAGTCGGTGATAACATCACAGTTCCCACCGCTATTTCAAAACCGTACATGAAACCTTAGCTTCATACGGCTTCTCTATGATCAGAAAAAGGAAAGGACTGTTTTGTTCCTAGCCCCGGGGGCGTAGATAGAATTAGATAAAATAAAATAGATTTGAAAGTCCTAAATTAGACCAAAGGAATTCCGTCTGCTAGAATAAGAAAAAGCGCTTCCGAATTGATCTCATCCTTTATAATATAATGAAAATTTTTCTTTGTTCAGTAATAACTTAATCTTGGAATAAAACACTTGTTACTTGTTATAGGAATTCAATTAATAAATGGAAAGAGTTGGGTATTAGTTCATGAGCAATTCTGCATGAATATGGATAGAGGAAGGAAATAATGAAAATTTTTTCTAGTGCACTCCATATCTTTTTTACTATTCTTCTTTCCCCAGGGAGGGGGTATTTAAAAAGAAAAAATGGATAAAGGGTTAATTCGTTCTTGATAGCCATTTCCTTAACAAGTGAATGGGAACATACTCTGGATCGGAATCCGAAGAAAGTACTACTTGATAATTTCTACAAATTGCAAGTCCTTATTATGATTCCTTTTATGGGCAAAAATCTCTAATGTTTTAGATTTTCCATTACTAATCCTTTATGTACTTTAGTGTTCCTAACCCTTCACTAACTTTTGGTGGATTCTTCTTATGGATTATTAAGTTATAGTAATAACTAGGAGTATTCTAGTAATGGAATTCCATATCGTGAATCCTTTATTCTTGGCCGCTTCAAGATATGATGACTAATTAAAAAATATCAACCTTGGGATAAAGAGTTTACACTGCTTATGTTTACTTCCACTTTTTTCTTGTACGTAGGAAATGAGATTTTTTCTTTTTACTACAAATTTATAAGCTGTTTTGTTTCACTCATATAGCTATCTAGTTTAACTTACCAACCCAAATACTAAATAAGAAAAGGAATATAAATAGTTAATGGATTTTATAGGAAAAAGATCTATTTTAACGAATCACACGTAGAGATATTGCTAGCACACAAAAAGTTAATGGTATTTCATAACTAATGGATTGAGCAGCAGCTCGTAGACCGCCTGAAAAAGAATATTTATTATTTGAGCTATATCCTGCCATAAGAAGACCAATAGGAGCTATACTTGAAATGGCAATCCATAAAAAAACACCAATACTAAGATCGGCTAAAACAAAATGATATCCCAAAGGGATAACTAAAAAACTTAATAAAACTGATATGACTGCTATAGAGGGTCCAATGCTAAATAAAGAAATATCTCCTCGGGATGGCAGAATATCTTCTTTAAAAAGTAGCTTAGTCCCATCTGCTATAGCTTGAAGCAGGCCCAGGGGGCCAGCATATTCAGGACCAATACGTTGTTGTATCGACGCAGATATTTCTCTTTCTAACCACACAATTACGAGTACCTCTATTGTTATTCCCAAAAGGAGGGTCAAAATGGGTAGAATCGATATCAGTCCATAGACTTCTTTTAATAATTCCAATTTCGAAAAAGAATTGATAGTTTCTACCTCTACCCTATCTATTATCATTTCAACGATCAACTTCCCCCATAATGATATCTATACTACCTAATATCGTCATGATATCAGCCAATTTCATTTTTTTAACTAGCTGAGGAAGAATTTGCAAATTAATAAACCCGGGTGGACGGATTTTCCATCTCCAGGGGAAAAGGCTATCATCTCCTACTAGATAAATCCCTAATTCACCTTTTGGGGCTTCTACTCTTACATAAAGCTCTTGTCTTGACAATTCAAAATTGGGCGAAGGTTTTTTACCAAGAAATTTATACTCAAAATCATTCCATTCAGAATTATTTTCTTTCTTAAAGCGTCGGACTTCTAAATTTTCATAAGGTCCTCCAGGAATTTTTTCTACAGCTTGTTGAATTATTTTGATGGATTCCCTCATTTCACCAATTCGTACTAAATAGCGAGCTAACGAATCCCCTTCTTTTTGCCATTGGACTTTCCAATCAAATTGGTTGTAAGACTCATAAGGATCTACTTTACGAAGATCCCATTGTATTCCAGAAGCTCGTAACATCGGTCCCGATAAGCCCCAATTTACTGCTTCTTCTCCGCTAATAAAACCTACTCCTTCAACTCGCTCTAAAAAAATTGGATTCTGTGTAATAAGTTGTTGATATTCAACAACTCCGCGTAAAAAATAATCACAGAAATCTAAACATTTATCGATCCATCCATAAGGTAGATCGGCGGCTACTCCTCCGATGCGAAAGTAATTGTGCATCATTCGCATACCTGTAGCAGCTTCAAATAGATCATATATTAATTCTCTCTCTCTAAAAATATAGAAAAAAGGAGTCTGTGCGCCGAGATCCGCCATAAAAGGTCCAAGCCATAGCAAGTGAGAAGCTATCCGGCTTAATTCTAACATAATTACCCTAATATAGCTGGCTCTTTGTGGTATTTGAATATTCTCCAAGAATTCTGGTGCATTTACTGTTATTGCTTCTGTAAACATAGTAGCTAAATAATCCCACCTTGTTACATAAGGTAAGTATTGTATAATAGTTCGGTTTTCCGCGATTTTTTCCATTCCTCTGTGTAAATACCCTAATATGGGTTCACAATCAATAACATCCTCACCATCGAGAGTAACGATCAGTCGAAGAACACCATGCATTGATGGGTGTTGAGGGCCCATATTGACTATCATGAGATCTTTTCTTGTAAGCGGTAGACTCATATCCTTTCTTCCTTAATTCATTATTCCATGAAAATGGATTATTCCATGAATTCCTCAAAGCGAGGCTCATCAAAATGAAAAATCTAAGACTACTATAAGACTACTAAAAAAATAATAAAACAAGAAAAAAATTTGAACGATTAAATTACTGCTCCCGAATATTCAACTGACCGATTAATTTCTTATAACGTACTCTATTTTTCTTTGCCAAATAAGCCAGCAAACGTCGACGTTTTCCCAAAAG
>NW_028260325.1:0-45448 GCF_056163025.1 Triticum urartu | reverse complement strand
GCGTAGAAGAGATTGTGGTACTATCCGAGGTATTTCTGTAAGTCCTCAAAATGGGATGACGGAAAAACTTTTTGTCCAAACACTAATTGGTCGTGTATTAGCAGACGATATATATATCGGTTCACGATGCATTGCCGCGCGAAATCAAGATATTGGAATTGGATTAGTCAATCGATTCATAACTGCCTTTCGAGCACAACCATTTCGAGCACAACCAATATATATTAGAACCCCCTTTACTTGCCGAAGCACTTCTTGGATCTGTCAATTATGCTATGGCCGGAGTCCTACTCATAGTGATCTGGTCGAATTGGGAGAAGCCGTAGGTATTATTGCAGGTCAATCAATTGGGGAGCCAGGGACTCAACTAACATTAAGAACTTTTCATACTGGCGGAGTATTCACAGGGGGTACTGCCGACCTTGTACGATCCCCTTCGAATGGAAAAATAAAATTCAATGAGAATTTGGTTCACCCCACACGTACCCGTCATGGGCAGCCTGCTTTTCTATGTTATATAGACTTGCATGTAACTATTCAGAGTCAAGATATTCTATATAGTGTGAATATTCCCTCAAAAAGCTTGATTCTAGTGCAAAATGATCAATATGTAAAATCCGAACAAGTAATTGCGGAGATTCGTGCCGGAACGTCCACTTTACATTTTAAAGAAAGGGTACAAAAGCATATTTATTCTGAATCAGACGGCGAAATGCACTGGAGTACTGATGTTTACCATGCGCCCGAATATCAATATGGTAATCTTCGCCGATTACCAAAAACAAGCCATTTATGGATATTGTCAGTAAGTATGTGCAGATCCAGTATAGCGTCTTTTTCACTCCACAAGGATCAAGATCAAATGAATACTTATGGTAAAAAAGATAGGGAAATTCTTGATTATTCAACGTCGGATCGAATCATGTCCAATGGCCATTGGAATTTTATCTATCCTTCTATTTTTCAAGATAATTCAGATTTGTTGGCGAAAAAGCGAAGAAATAGGTTCGTCATTCCATTACAATATCATCAAGAACAAGAGAAAGAACTAATATCCTGTTTTGGGATTTCGATTGAAATCCCCCTTATGGGTGTTTTACGTAGAAATACTATTTTTGCTTATTTTGACGATCCCCGATACAGAAAAGATAAAAAGGGTTCAGGAATTGTTAAATTTAGATATAGGACCCTAGAAGAAGAATATAGGACTCGAGCGGAAGACTCAGAAGAGGAATATGAGACCCTAGAAGACGAATACAGGACCCGAGAGGACGAATATGAATATGAAACCCTAGAAGAATCTAAATATGGAATCCTAGAAGACGAATACGAATATGAAACCCTAGAAGACGAATATGGGAGCCCAGAAAACGAATATGGGAACCCAGAGAACGAATATAGGACTTTAGAGAAAGACTCAGAAGAGGAATATGGGAGCCCAGAGAGCAAATATAGGACCCAAGAGGACGAATATGGAACTCTAGAGGAAGACTCAGAAGACGAATATGGCAGCCCCGGGGAAAGCGCAGAGGAAAAATATGGTACTTTAGAGGAAGACTCAGAAGAAGATTCAGAGGACGAATACGAGAGCCCAGAGGAAGATTCCATCTTAAAAAAAGAGGGTTTGATTGAGCATCGAGGAACAAAAGAATTTAGTCTAAAATACCAAAAAGAAGTAGATCGGTTTTTTTTCATTCTTCAAGAACTTCATATCTTGCCGAGATCTTCATCCCTAAAGATACTTGACAATAGTATTATTGGAGTGAATACACAACTCACAAAAAATACAAGAAGTCGACTAGGCGGACTGGTCCGAGTGAAGAGAAAAAAAAGCCATACGGAACTCAAAATATTTTCCGGAGATATTCATTTTCCTGAAGAGGCGGATAAGATATTAGGTGGCTGTTTGATACCGCCAGAAAGACAAAAAAAAGATTCTAAGGAATCAAAAAAAAGGAAAAATTGGGTCTATGTTCAACGGAAAAAAATTCTCAAGAGCAAGGAAAAGTATTTTGTTTCCGTTCGCCCTACAGTGGCATATGAAATGGACGAAGGAAGAAATTTAGCAACACTTTTCCCGCAGGATCTCTTGCAAGAAGAAAATAATCTCCAAATTCGACTTGTCAATTTTATTTCTCATGAAAATAGCAAGTTAACTCAAAGAATTTATCACACAAATAGTCAATTTGTTAGAACTTGCTTAGTAGTGAATTGGGAACAAGAAGAAAAAGAAAAGGCTGGTGCTTCCCTTGTTGAGGTAAGAGCAAATGATCTTATTCGCGATTTCCTAAGAATTGAGTTAGTCAAGTCCACTATTTCGTATACACGAAAAAGGTATGGTAGGACAAGTGCAGGACCGATTCCCCATAATAGGTTAGATCGCGCCAATATCAATTCTTTTTATTCCAAGGCGAAGATTGAATCACTTAGCCAACATCCAGAAGCTATTGGCACTTTGTTGAATCGAAATAAAGAATACCACTCTTTGATGATTTTGTCGGCATCCAACTGTTCTCGAATTGGTTTATTCAAGAATTCAAAACATCCCAATGCGATAAAAGAATGGAATCCTAGAATTCCTATTCGAGAAATTTTTGGGCCCTTAGGCGCTATTGTAGCTAGTATATCGCATTTTTCTTCATCTTACTATTTACTAACGCATAATAAAATCCTGTTAAAAAAATATTTGTTCGTTGACAATTTAAAACAAACCTTCCAAGTACTTCAAGAACTTAAATACTCTTTAATAGATGAAAATAAAAGGATTTCTAATTTCGATAGTAACATAATGTTGGATCCATTCCTTTTGAATTGTCACTTTGTCCATCATGATTCTTGGGAAGAGACATTGGCAATAATTCACCTTGGACAATTTATTTGTGAAAATGTATGTCTATTTAAATCGCACATAAAAAAATCCGGTCAAATTTTCATTGTAAATATGAATTCCTTTGTTATAAGAGCAGCTAAACCTTATTTGGCCACTACAGGAGCAACTGTTAATGGTCATTATGGAGAAATCCTTTACAAGGGAGATAGGTTAGTTACGTTTATATATGAAAAATCGAGATCTAGTGACATAACGCAAGGTCTTCCAAAAGTGGAACAAATCTTTGAAGCGCGTTCAATTGATTCATTATCCCCGAATCTCGAAAGGAGAATTGAGGATTGGAATGAGCGTATACCAAGAATTCTTGGGGTCCCTTGGGGATTCTTGATTGGAGCTGAGCTAACCATAGCCCAAAGTCGTATCTCTTTGGTTAATAAAATCCAAAAGGTTTATCGATCCCAAGGGGTACAGATCCATAATAGACATATAGAGATTATTATACGCCAAGTAACATCAAAAGTGCGGGTTTCCGAAGATGGAATGTCTAATGTTTTTTCGCCTGGGGAATTAATCGGACTATTGCGAGCGGAACGAGCAGGACGAGCTTTGGATGAATCGATCTATTATCGGGCAATCTTATTGGGAATAACAAGGGCTTCCCTGAATACCCAAAGTTTCATATCTGAAGCAAGTTTTCAAGAAACTGCTCGAGTTTTAGCAAAAGCTGCCCTACGAGGTCGCATTGATTGGTTGAAAGGCTTGAAAGAAAACGTAGTTCTGGGGGGGATTATACCTGTTGGTACCGGATTCCAAAAATTTGTGCATCGTTCCCCACAAGACAAGAACCTTTATTTCGAAATAAAAAAAAAAAATCTATTCGCGTCGGAAATGAGAGATTTTTTGTTTCTCCATACAGAATTAGTTTCTTCAGATTCTGACGTAACAAACAATTTTTATGAGACATAAGAACCCCCATAAAAATATTTTTTACTTTACTAGACTTTTGAACTTAGAACACTAACAGGTCAAATTTTAGATTTTTAAGATTTTTATTTTAATAAGTAAAACAAGTCAGTTAATTCATTAAGGTGGTTATGTTTATACCATGTATCAATGGCCAACTCTTATCTTAGTACAAGGTTCTCTCGGAACAATTATTATTTATTTCAAGCTATTTCGGATCTTTCTTAATCTTCAAAAAGAACTAAATTCCGTAATGGAATGGTAGGATTAAAAAAAAGGAAGTGTGGAAAAAATGACAAGAAGATATTGGAACATTAATTTGAAAGAGATGATAGAAGCAGGAGTTCATTTTGGTCATGGTATTAAGAAATGGAATCCTAAAATGGCCCCTTACATTTCGGCAAAGCGTAAAGGTACTCATATTATAAATCTCGCTAGAACGGCTCGTTTTTTATCAGAAGCTTGTGATTTAGTTTTTGATGCAGCAAGTCAGGGAAAAAGTTTCTTAATTGTTGGTACCAAAAAAAGAGCAACAGATTTAGTAGCATCAGCTGCAATAAGGGCTCGTTGTCATTATGTTAATAAAAAGTGGTTCAGTGGTATGTTAACGAATTGGTCGATTACGAAAACTAGACTTTCTCAATTTAGAGACTTAAGAGCAGAAGAAAAAATGGGAAAATTCCACCATCTCCCAAAAAGAGATGTGGCAATCTTGAAGAGAAAATTATCTACTTTGCAAAGGTATCTCGGCGGGATCAAATATATGACGAGATTGCCAGACATTGTGATCGTCCTTGATCAGCAAAAAGAGTATATAGCTCTTCGGGAATGTGCCATTTTGGGGATTCCTACTATTTCTTTAGTCGATACAAATTGTGACCCGGATCTCGCGAATATATCGATTCCAGCCAACGATGACACTATGACTTCAATTCGATTGATTCTTAACAAATTAGTATTTTCAATTTGTGAGGGCCGTTCTCTCTATATAAGAAATCGTTGATTAAGAATATATAGTGAATTCTTGGGCAACTGCGTAAATTTATGGAATCACTTACTTTACTATATCTTTTTTTTTGCATAGAATTTTTTTTGCATAGAAAAAAGAAGGGGAATATTGATATATATTAGAGGGTATTGATATATATTATGATCTGATGTGCTTTCTTGGTATCCTAAATATAAGATTAATACTTCAAGTTGCTGAGTTGAGAAAGAGATGGTTGAATCAAAAGAATTCCTTTTTTGAAGTTCAATTTTTATCAGAGGACAATATGAATATTATACCTTGTTCCATTAAAACACTCAAGGGGTTATACGATATATCGGGTGTAGAAGTAGGCCAACACTTCTATTGGCAAATAGGAGGTTTCCAAATTCATGCCCAAGTACTCATCACTTCTTGGGTCGTAATTACTATCTTGCTAGGTTCAGTTGTCATAGCTGTTCGGAATCCACAAACCATCCCGACCGACGGTCAGAATTTTTTTGAATATGTCCTTGAGTTTATTCGAGACTTGAGCAAAACTCAGATTGGAGAAGAATATGGTCCCTGGGTTCCCTTTATTGGAACTATGTTCCTTTTTATTTTTGTTTCGAATTGGTCGGGTGCTCTTTTACCTTGGAAAATTATAGAGTTACCCCATGGGGAATTAGCAGCGCCCACGAATGATATAAATACTACTGTTGCTTTAGCTTTACTCACGTCAGCGGCATATTTTTATGCTGGTCTTAGCAAAAAAGGATTGAGCTATTTCGAGAAATATATTAAACCAACTCCAATCCTTTTACCAATTAACATCCTAGAAGATTTCACAAAACCATTATCGCTTAGCTTTCGACTTTTCGGGAATATATTGGCGGATGAATTAGTCGTTGTTGTTCTTGTTTCTTTAGTCCCCTTAGTAATCCCTATACCGGTCATGTTTCTTGGATTATTTACAAGCGGTATTCAAGCTCTTATTTTTGCAACATTAGCCGCAGCCTATATAGGTGAATCCATGGAGGGTCATCATTGAATTGACTCTTTTTGGAAATAGTATTTTTTTTTTTTGCAGCTTAGCTCAATTCATGCATGGTTCCAGATAATCTGCTTGGTTGCAAAAAAATAGTTAGAAATGCGTATGAATATATAGCCTAGAGTTGTAGGAGAGAGAATAGAATAGACTATATTATGGAATTTTCAAAGTATATATGCATTAAGGAGGGTGGAGTCAGGCTAGATCTATACTATAATATCCTTAATGTCTATAAGTGGAGTCCTCTTTTATGCAGGTTTCCACTTTAAGCAATGATTTTAGAATCCGATTCAATAGAAAATGAGAAAATATGCAAACAAAATAGAAGAAACAAATGTATATATATAGGATATTATATTATATATTCCTAGGTTAGATTCATTATCTAATCCGATATATGGATATGGAATTCCCTTCTATGTAGTTCGGACAATTCACATTATCATTTCAATTTGATTTCAATTTGTACTTTTTAGTTACTTTACTTCTCCCCAATAGAGCTTAGAAGTAAGAATTTATTGGTTGATTGTATCCTTAACCATTTCTTTTTTTTGACACGAGGAACTACTCACCATGAATCCACTAATTGCTGCTGCTTCTGTTATTGCTGCTGGATTGGCCGTAGGGCTTGCTTCTATTGGACCTGGAGTTGGTCAAGGTACTGCTGCAGGACAAGCTGTAGAAGGTATTGCGAGACAGCCAGAAGCAGAAGGTAAAATACGAGGTACTTTATTGCTTAGTCTAGCTTTTATGGAAGCTTTAACAATTTATGGACTAGTTGTGGCACTAGCGCTTTTATTTGCGAACCCTTTTGTTTAATCTTAAAAAAAAAATTCTTTCGATTTCGATTAGATACTTTTTTCTTTTTTTAGTAAATTGGTATTTGCTTCCACAATTCCAATTATATCAATACTTTATTTAATTTACTCCTATTTATTACTCCTGGAATTATCTATTTATCGGGACAGATAATACCCCATTCTAGGAAGGGCTGAGTTGAGTATTATTAATTTAGAAGATATGCTCACCTTCTTATTTCCCGTCCTTAGTTTAGGAAAGTGGAAAGTTTTTTCCTTTTATTTTAGGAATTTTGGGAACAGAACATTTCAACAAAGGAAGTCTTTCACCGGTCAAACAAGACGTAAGACTTAATCTAAAAGAAATTACTAGATTGAATCTATTTGCATTAAAAAAACCGATCAAAAAAGGGCGAGCGAAGTAAGTGATCGAAAAACTTTGTTCTTTGTTCGTCCTATCTATAAGAGGAGAGCATATGAAAAATGTAACCCATTCTTTCGTTTTTTTAGCTCACTGGCCATCCGCTGGCAGTTTCGGGCTTAATACCGATATTTTAGCAACAAATCTAATAAATCTAACTGTAGTGGTTGGTGTTTTGATTTTTTTTGGAAAGGGAGTGTGTGCGAGTTGTCTATTTCAAGAATAGATTGGATCTATCCGGCTGCACTTTATAATATTTTTTAGTATTTTTCGGATAAATAAGAAAAGGGTGCACGATCTCGACGAATTACTTCTGAATAAATTCAGAAATCATATGGAAGAACCATAGCATTTCGCGACTCATTGGTAAATCAACTTTGATTCTCTATAAACCAAGAATGTGAGACCATTAACACGGTTAAAGCTAAACTGCTTGAAGTCCAGGCAAAAAGAGGTACTCTTTCTACAACTATATTAGTATTAGTACCAATTTAAACGGGAAATAGCTAATGTAAAATTTATCTGATATAGAACACTCATATCGATAAAATGGTTTGAACTATTTACTAGAAAAAAAAGGGGGCACCCTGCCCTTTTTTAACCAATGCCGAATCGACGACCTATGTATAAAAAAGAGAAATTTTTTGGATTTGAAGAAAAAAAAAATAAAAAAGAATTCTATTAATTTTCATTTTCCATTTATTTAGTTAGTTTTTCTTAATGAAATTGAAATTATTAACTAGAGGGCAAATAAAAATAAAGAAACAACTTTGCTGACCATGATATATTTTTATCTAGGCGGAAGAGTCCTCTTAATATTTATCTAGTCTTATATAGGTTTCGGTATATTGAAATATAAACATAAAAAAGAAGATAGAGGATAGGCTCATTACTTAAAAAAAAGATATGGAAATAGCTATAGAAAAAAAAAAAGGAGCGTGAGAGCCAAATGAATCGAAAGATTCATGTTTGGTTCGGGAAGAGATCATAAAAGTTGTAAACTTACAAAATAATCTACTTTCATTAAAAGATTTATTAGATAATCGAAAACAGAGGATCTTGAGTACTATTCGAAATTCAGAAGAATTGCGTAGAGGGACCATTGAGCAACTCGAAAAAGCTCGGATTCGATTACAGAAAGTCGAACTAGAAGCGGATGAGTATCGAATGAATGGATACTCTGAGATAGAACGAGAAAAAGCAAATTTGATTAATGCTACTTCTATTAGTTTGGAACAATTGGAAAAGTCTAAAAACGAAACCCTTTATTTTGAAAAACAAAGGGCAATGAATCAGGTCCGACAGCGGGTTTTCCAACAGGCCGTACAAGGAGCTCTAGGAACTCTGAATAGTTGTTTGAATACCGAGTTACATTTCCGTACGATTCGTGCTAATATTGGCATTCTCGGGTCCCTGGAATGGAAGAAATAATTAAATTAATTAGGCCTTGAACTTCTACTTTCGTTTAGAATTTAGGCATTATTTTTCCCCTTGCTTCCGAAAAAAGAGTCAAGAAACACTAATGGCAACCCTTCGAGTCGACGAAATTCATAAAATTCTCCGCGAACGTATTGAACAATATAATAGGAAAGTAGGGATTGAGAATATAGGTCGCGTAGTTCAAGTGGGGGATGGGATTGCTCGTATTATAGGTCTTGGTGAAATAATGTCAGGTGAATTAGTCGAATTTGCAGAAGGTACTAGGGGTATTGCTCTGAATTTGGAATCCAAAAATGTTGGGATTGTATTAATGGGCGATGGGTTGATGATACAAGAGGGAAGTTTTGTAAAAGCAACAGGAAGAATTGCTCAGATACCCGTGAGTGAGGCTTACTTGGGTCGTGTTGTAAATGCTCTGGCTAAACCTATTGATGGGAAAGGCGAAATTATAGCTTCCGAATCTCGCTTAATTGAATCTCCTGCTCCAAGTATAATTTCCAGGCGTTCCGTATACGAACCTCTTCAAACAGGGCTTATTGCTATCGATTCGATGATCCCTATAGGGCGCGGTCAGCGAGAGTTAATTATTGGGGACAGACAGACTGGCAAAACAGCAGTAGCCACAGATACAATTCTCAATCAAAAAGGGCAAGGTGTAATATGTGTTTATGTAGCTATCGGTCAAAGAGCATCCTCCGTAGCTCAAGTAGTAACTACTTTCCATGAGGAGGGGGCCATGGAATACACTATTGTAGTAGCTGAAATGGCGGATTCACCTGCTACATTACAATACCTCGCTCCTTATACGGGAGCAGCCCTGGCTGAGTATTTTATGTACCGCGAACGGCATACTTTAATAATTTATGATGATCTCTCCAAACAGGCACAAGCTTATCGCCAAATGTCCCTTCTATTAAGAAGACCTCCCGGACGTGAGGCTTATCCAGGGGATGTTTTTTATTTGCATTCACGCCTTTTAGAAAGAGCCGCTAAATTAAATTCTCTTTTAGGCGAAGGAAGTATGACCGCTTTACCAATAGTTGAGACTCAATCTGGAGACGTTTCCGCCTATATTCCTACTAATGTAATCTCCATTACAGATGGACAAATATTCTTATCTGCGGATCTATTCAATGCCGGAATTCGACCCGCTATTAATGTGGGTATTTCTGTTTCCAGAGTAGGATCCGCGGCTCAAATTAAAGCCATGAAACAAGTAGCTGGCAAATCAAAATTGGAACTAGCGCAATTCGCAGAGTTACAAGCCTTTGCACAATTCGCCTCTGCTCTCGATAAAACAAGTCAGAATCAATTGGCAAGGGGTCGACGATTAAGGGAATTGCTTAAACAATCCCAGGCAAATCCTCTCCCAGTGGAAGAGCAGATAGCTACTATTTATACCGGAACAAGAGGATATCTTGATTCGTTAGAAATTGAACAGGTAAATAAATTTCTGGATGAGTTACGTAAACATCTAAAAGATACTAAACCTCAATTCCAAGAAATTATATCTTCTAGCAAGACATTCACCGAGCAAGCGGAAATCCTTTTGAAGGAAGCTATTCAGGAACAGCTGGAACGGTTTTCTCTTCAGTAACAAATAAATTTTGCATGTCTACTCTTGTTAGTAGAATAGGAATCGTTGAGAAAGCTTTTTCATTTGAATCATGCAAAAAAGTTTTCTTTGTTTTTAGTTTAGTATAGTTATTTAAAGAATAGATAGAAATAAGATTGCGTCCAATAGGATTTGAACCTATACCAAAGGTTTAGAAGACCTCTGTCCTATCCATTAGACAATGGACGCTTTTCTTTCATATTTTATTCTTTCTTTTATTTTTTTGCTTCTTCCGAGAAAAAACTGTTAGACCAAAACTCTTTTAGGAAATCAAAAAATCCAGATACAAATGCATGATGTATATATTATATCATGCATATATCATAAAGAAGGAGTATGGAGGCGGTAGTGGGAATCGAACCCGCAACCCCAAGGTTATGAGCCTTATGAGCTACCAAACTGCTCTATACTCTTAAACTAAAGAGGGGTAACTAGTGGATAAAAGAGGGTTGGATACGCCCCTCTACCAATATCTATACAAATAGAATAGTCCATTTATACAGAATGGTAAAGAGGGCTCCTCTATGATTATCAATTCCAGAAATCCATACAAATACGAAAGGGTATTTTATCCTTACCAACTGGATCTTGTTGCACCCGGTAACAAACATTCATAAACCATTTCTCGAAGTACGTGTCCGGATAGCCCAAAATGTCGATAGTTAGCTCTAGGTCTTCCGGTCAAAAAACAACGTCGATGAAGGCGTGTAGGTGCACTATTACGCGGTAGGGATTGCAATTTTTCTCGCATTTTCGTTTTTTCACTCAAACTCAAGGGAGAAACTTTGCTTCTTATCTTTTTTTTTAAAGATTGACGAATCAAATGATATTTCTGTTCTAATTTCTGCCGCTTCTTCTCCCTCTGAATCAAACTTTTTTTTGCCATAATGTGTCGTTGCTATTATTACCAAGTATACGGTTCTAATCCTAGATGGAAAAATAAATAGAAAAAGAAATCTAAAAAGGCAGATCCTCCCTCTCTATCAAGAGTAATGAACTAGGTGCTGATACAGTACAAAAAAACAAACTAAATTAACCAAACTTGCCTGATGTTGAGGCAATCAAGAAAGCTGCATAAGTGAATATATAACCCACGGAAAAGTGAGCTAATCCAACCAATCTTGCTTGCACAATGGAAAGAGCCACGGGCTTATCTCTCCAGCGAATTAAATTAGCTAAAGGTGTGCGTTCATGAGCCCATGCTAAAGTCTCAATTAATTCCTGCCAATACCCCCGCCAGGAAATTAAGAACATAAATCCAGTAGCCCAAACAAGATGTCCAAATAAGAACATCCACGCCCATACCGATAAACTATTCATCCCAAAAGGATTATATCCATTGATAAGTTGTGAAGAGTTTAACCATAGGTAATCTCTTAACCATCCCATCAAATAAGTGGAGGATTCATTAAATTGTGAAACGTTGCCCTGCCATAATGTGATATGTTTCCAATGCCAATAAAAAGTAACCCACCCAATGGTATTTAACATCCAGAAAACTGCCAAATAAAATGCGTCCCAAGCAGAAATATCACAAGTACCGCCGCGCCCTGGGCCGTCACAAGGAAAACTATATCCAAAATCCTTTTTATCTGGCATTAATTTGGAACCGCGTGCATCTAAAGCGCCCTTTACTAAAATCAATGTAGTTGTATGCAAACCTAGAGCAATAGCATGATGAACCAAGAAATCCCCAGGTCCTATTGTTAAGAAAAGCGAATTACTATTCTCATTAACAGCATTCAACCATCCGGGCAACCATAGGCTTCGACCCGCATTGAAAGCGGGGCCATTCGTTGAAGATAAGAGTATATCGAACCCATATGTCGTCTTGCCATGAGCAGATTGTATCCATTGGGCAAATATAGGTTCGATCAAGATTTGCTTTTCTGGAGTACCAAAAGCAAGCATGACGTCGTTATGAACATAAAGGCCCAAGGTATGGAATCCTAGAAAGAGGCTAGCCCAACTTAAATGAGATATGATAGCTTCTTTATGGTCTAACATTCTTGCCAATACATTATCCTCATTCTGTTCCGGATTGTAATCCCTAATGAAAAAAATAGCTCCATGAGCAAAAGCCCCTGTCATGATGAACCCTGCAATATATTGGTGATGAGTATATAAAGCAGCTTGAGTAGTAAAGTCTTGTGCTATGAATGCATAAGGAGGTAAAGAGTACATATGTTGAGCTACTAAGGAAGTAATAACCCCTAAAGAAGCTAGAGCAAGACCTAACTGAAAATGAATCGAATTGTTGATTGTGTCATAAAGGCCCTTATGCCCACGCCCTAATCGACCCCCCGGAGGAGTATGCGCTTCTAAAAGATCTTTAATACTGTGCCCAATTCCGAAGTTAGTTCGATACATGTGACCGGCAATGAGAAAAATAAATGCAATAGCTAAATGATGGTGAGCCATATCGGTCAGCCACAAACTTTGTGTTTGTGGATGGAATCCCCCAAGAAGAGTTAGAATGGCAGTTCCCGCTCCTTGAGCGGTACCAAATAAATGATTACTCGAATCAGGGTTTTGGGCATAAAGATTCCATTGACCCGTCAAAAGGGGTCCCAACCCCTGGGGATAGGGTAATACATCTAAGAAATTATTCCATCGAACGTACTCCCCCCTGGATGCGGGAATAGCAACATGAACTAAATGTCCTGTCCAAGCCAAAGAACTTACCCCGAAAAGTCCTGACAAATGATGATTGAGACGAGATTCCGCGTTTTTGAACCACGAAAGGCTTGGTTTCCATTTGGGTTGTAGATGTAACCAACCCGCTATTAAGGACAGCGTAGAAAGAAATAATAGAAAAAGAGCTCCAGTATAAAGATCCTCATTGGTGCGTAATCCTATTGTATACCACCACTGATAAACTCCAGAATAAGCAATATTCACTGGACCAGCAGCACACTCCTCGAGTAAAGGCTTCCACAGCGGGTTGACCAAAATGAGGATCCCAAATCGCATGAGCAATAGGTCTTACGTGTAAAGGATCCTGTATCCATGATTCAAAATTTCCTTGCCAAGCTACATGAAACAGATTTCCGGACGTCCATAGAAAGATTATTGCTAATTGCCCAAAGTGAGAAGCAAAAATGTTCTGATAAAGACGTTCTTCAGTAATATCATCATGACTTTCGAAATCATGTGCGGTAGCAATACCAAACCAAATACGACGAGTAGTGGGGTCCTGAGCTAAGCCTTGGCTAAACCTGGGAAATCTTAATTCCATAATGCCTTTCAAATCCTCCTAGCCACTATCCTACTGCAATAATTCTCGCTAAGAAGAATGCCCATGTCGTGGCAATTCCACCCAGAAGGTAATGGGTTACTCCTACAGCGCGTCCTTGTATAATGCTCAAGGCTCTAGGCTGAGTAGCAGGAGCAACTTTTAATTTGTTATGAGCCCAAACGATAGATTCAATGAGTTCTTGCCAATAACCACGGCCGCTGAATAAAAACATTAAACTGAAGGCCCAGACAAAATGAGCACCTAAGAAAAAAAGACCATATGCAGATAATGAAGAACCATAAGACTGAATGACTTGCGATGCCTGTGCCCACAAGAAATCTCGAAGCCACCCATTAATCGTAATGGAACTCTGTGCAAAGTTTCCCCCTGTAATATGAGTTACCACCCCTTGATCACTTATAGTACCCCAAACATCCGACTGCATTTTCCAACTGAAATGGAAAATGACTACCGAAATTGCATTGTACATCCAGAATAAACCTAAGAAAACATGATCCCAGGCGGATACTTGACATGTTCCCCCTCGGCCAGGCCCATCGCAAGGAAAGCGAAAACCTAGATTTGCTTTATCGGGTATCAAACGGGAACTCCGAGCAAATAAAACACCTTTCAAAAGTATTAATACAGTCACATGTATGGTAAATGCATGAATGTGATGGACTAAAAAATCTGCGGTTCCTAATGGAATAGGTAACAAAGCCACTTTGCCACCTACTGCTACTAACTCGCCGCCTCCCCACGTTAAGCTAGTACTTGTTGTTGCACCAGGAGCTGTTACGCCAGGCGCAGTAGCATGGATATTTTGTACCCATTGAGCAAAGATAGGTTGTAATTGTATGGCAGTATCCGAAAACATATCTTGTGGACGGCCTAAAGCACTCATGGTATCATTATGAATGTACAAGCCAAAACTGTGAAAACCTAGAAATATACATACCCAGTTAAGGTGGGATATGATTGCATCGCGGTGTCTAAGGACGCGATCTAATAGATCGTTGTATCGAGTAGTTGGATCATAGTCTCTTACCATAAAAATTGCTGCATGTGCAGCAGCACCGACTATTAGAAATCCGCCAATCCACATGTGGTGTGTGAACAAGGAAAGTTGTGTACCATAGTCAGTAGCTAGGTATGGATAGGGAGGCATAGAATACATATGATGAGCTACAACAATGGTTGTAGAGCCTAGCATAGCTAGGTTAAGAGATAATTGAGCATGCCATGACGTTGTTAAGATTTCATAAAGACCCTTATGGCCTTGTCCTGTAAATGGGCCCTTGTGAGCCTCCAAAATATCTTTAAGTCCATGGCCAATACCCCAATTGGTCCTATACATATGACCTGCGATTAGGAAAAGAATAGCAATAGCTAAATGATGGTGCGCAATATCGGTCAGCCAGAGACCACCGGTTACTGGATCTAGTCCTCCGCGAAAAGTCAGAAATTCTGCGTATTTGGACCAATTTAAAGTGAAAAAAGGGGTTGCTCCTTCGGCAAAACTAGGATAAAGTTGAGCCAAAAGGTCCCGATTCAAGATAAATTCATGAGGAAGTGGTATCTCTTTAGGATCCACCCCAGCGTCAAGAAATTGGTTAATTGGTAAAGATACATGAATTTGGTGCCCCGCCCAAGAAAGAGACCCAAGTCCTAATAATCCCGCTAAGTGGTGATTCAACATGGATTCTACATCTTGGAACCAGGCCAATTTGGGAGCGGCTTTGTGATAATGGAACCAACCAGCAAAAAGCATTAACGCTGCAAAAATCAATGCACCAATTGCAGTACAATAGAGTTGTAATTCACTAGTTATTCCAGATGCTCGCCAAAGCTGAAAAAAACCAGAGGTTATTTGGATTCCTCGGAAACCCCCGCCTACATCACCATTCAATATTTCTTGCCCTACTATAGGCCAAACTACCTGAGCACTGGGTCCAATGTGAGTAGGATCACTTAGCCATGCTTCATAATTGGAAAAACGGGCGCCATGAAAGTACATGCCACTCAACCAAAGAAAGATAATGGAAAGTTGCCCGAAATGAGCACTAAAGACTTTTCGAGAAATCTCCTCCAAATCACCAGTATGACTATCGAAATCGTGAGCATCAGCATGTAGGTTCCAGATCCAAGTGGTAGTATCAGGGCCCTTAGCTAGTGTTCTTGAGAAATGGCCGGGTCTGGCCCATTCCTCAAAAGATGTTTTTACAGGATCCCTATCCACAACAATTTTTACTTCTGGTTCCGGCGAACGAATAATCATTAAGTCCTCCTCTTTCCGGACAAGACATACAAAGAGACCCGCCAACTGTCTTTTTAGTGAATCTTTGAAAGATATATATTTTGAAAGATAGATTTTGAAAGATAGATTTTGAAAGATAGATATTGTGATTAGTTCTTTTCTTTACTATCTACCATCCTTCTATTTTTTTTTTAGTTATTCACTGGAGCAATTATATATTGAAGTCAATCCGAGGCAAGTGTTCGGGTCTATTATGACATAAAGATTAGGTGCCTAACGGACATTGTTTATCTTGAAAAACAAATATTTCTCGACGTAAGAAAAAAATCTTTTTTATTTTTAATTTAAGAAACTAGTGTATTTTTTTTGAGGGCATAAGCTCCTATCTATATCTACTTTCCTTGAGCATAATATAGGGTTTTTTATTTGATTCTAAATTCCAAGATAACTCATTAGAATTATTAATAAGATGGTCCTAATATATTAGCAATATTTAGATTGCCCCCTCTTTTTATTCACTTTATTACTTCTATTCTAGACCCTATCCCTATGGTTTATTCTTATGAAATATCATATAAAATAGAAGGTATAAGAAATGGATATAATGAAATTCTTGATTCGATCTTACGACCTAATTTATTTGATTAATGGATCAACAACCAAACCACCCATTTTATGAAAAAGAAGGAGCATGGTCTTATTCAAATTCAAAGCGCTTCGTAATCTTCAACCAGTTCTGTGCTTCAATATAATTTCCCGGAGTAAGCGCTATAGCTTGTTTCCAATATTCAGCAGCTTGATCAAACCAAGCTTCCGCAATTTCCGAATCACCCTGTAGAATGGCCTGTTCTCCTCGGTCGGAATAGGAAGTTCCTTCCCTTAGAACCGTACTTGAGAGTTTCCTACCTCATACGGCTCAGAAATTGCTATCTGAATTTCCCCTATCTTAACTGAATTCGATTTATCAAAAATCGATCCAATTTGTTCTTGGGTTAAGCAGAAGAAATTAATTACCTAAGTTTCAAACCCTAATTTTTATCAATAATCAGTTTGATCTTTTTTCCCACCTTCAGAAGAATGAAGCATAGATAGATATAGAGCCTTCGTTCAAATTTTCTGAGAGGTAACTATCCCGGTTTCATATATGAAATCTCTATAGAATCCTTGAAAAAGACTTTTTTCCATAAGAAAGAAAAAAGAACTTACTATCTTTGGGATCTGATACTACACCGCTGCTTAATCCCTTAGTGGATCGGCTCTATTACATAAGCGGATTCCTAAATTTTGCCCCATATCATGGGATAAGTAAGCAGTTTTTTTTAGTTGTATCGACCCAGTCGCTCACTAATTGATCTTTACGGTGCTTTCTCTATCAATTTGAGAAACTTTATCCATAGAGTAGTAGTATAGGCCATACTTTCTTCGTTTTTTGATTCTCGTGAAGTGTCCTTCCTTCCTACAGCTGATAGGGAAAAATCGTTGTTTTTACGATCCCTATGTAGAAAGCCCTTTTTTTCTAGTATTTACTAGAAAATTTGATCCTCTCTTTTTTTTTTTTCTTTCTATAGTGGAGATAGTCGCACGTAATGACAGATCACGGCCATATTATTAAAAGCTTGCGGTAAGAAGGGGTTTCGTTCTAGTGCCCGGAAATAATATTCCAAAGCCTTTGTATGCTCTCCATTGCTTGTGTGTATAAGGCCTATGTTATAGAGTATATAACTTCGATCATAGGGATCGATTTCTAGTCGCGTAGCTTCATAATAATTTTGCAAAGCTTCCGCATAATTTCCTTCGGATTGAGCCAACATCCGTTACGGTCGTTCATTCTATTCAAAAAATCTCCGTTCCAAAACCGTACATGAGGTTTTCATCTCATACGGCTCCTCCCTTCTGTACATAATAGTACTAAGCGAAATAATCTATAGAATCAAAATAGAATTAGTCCCGTCTCATTATGAACCGAAAGGGGCTGGTATTTTTCCAAGAAATCTCTAGCCAACCTTCCCACAAGAGGTTTTTCTTAACACCAATGAATTCTATTAATGCTAGAGGAAAACGATAGCTCCAATAATTTCTTTGTTCTCAACGCCTCCTATTTAGAGGAATTAGCTACTTCAACGATCTTTGATGGTTATAGGGGTATCCAAAGTACAAACCTGATGGTTGTTTGTTATCCCAACCATTCTTCCCAGCCCTGATACCGATCAGGAAAGGGGTAATTTCTAACAAAGTTTTTCTCTTGTTGATTCCTATTTCTAGGTGTAGTGCTTTTCTCCCCTATGCTGCCTACGGATACTAATAGAGTAGGATTGGCCTGTAATCCATACCATACCATATCCTGTAGGTGTAACCTTTCGCTCAATACTCAAATCTACAATTGAAGTATCTGAAGCCGCATCAATCGAGGATACACGACGGAAGGAATTGTTAGTTCGCCTCACCTTCCCGAAGCGTGGGTTTGTTTGCTTTACAAATTTGGTTCTCTCTATGCCAACCCCCCTCTCTTTTTCGTAAGACTGAGGTATAGGTAGGGCTAAAAAAAAGCAAAAAAAAGAGTCAAATCGCACCATCTCTATAATAAGTAAATGCCTTTTTTTCTCCTGAGGTTGTCGGAATTATTCGCAATAAAATATTGGCTACAATTGAGGAGGTCTTATCAATGAAATTTCCATTTCCACGGGATCTAGGCATAATTCCCAACCCATTCTATATAGAATTGTTTTCATTCCTTCACAAAATAACATAAAAACAAACACATTCGATTCTTATAATTATAAATAGATTGATCCATATGCTCTACTCTAAATCCATATGCTTTAAATGGATAAGAGAGATATGGATTTTCCGCTCAGCTCAAATTGTATCCTTTTCCTTCTGCTTGGACACGAAGAGATATGAAATATTTGACTAAGACTGGATTTCATTCCACTTTCCTATTTCTGAACAACAACTTATGTTATCAACTATTTCGTGTTTTCAAAGTTATTAATTGTCTCATACCCTATTTTTGATTTCGATAGTATGGTGTAGCGTATCTTATGCAAACGGAATTCTAAGGTTTCTTTATTTTATTATGCAATAAGAAGAATTCTTCCATTTTCTTTTTCTTTAGTTGCGGGAAAACCCAAATTAAAACTTTTATTTTATAGCGAGCGCAATTTCTAGTAAAAAATCCTGTATCCTTCCACTTAGATCAAAAGGAATTTTTCCAATAGAACTATGGAACCCCCGAGTGGTTGCGGTTGTACCTGTACTGCAGGAATAAGAAAACTCGCTATTCACTCAGTTTATTTTCCATAATAAGTTATGTAGGAGAGATGGCCGAGCGGTTCAAGGCGTAGCATTGGAACTGCTATGTAGACTTTTGTTTACCGAGGGTTCGAATCCCTCTCTTTCCGTTTTTCTTAATTCATCAACGTTAAGGATCACAATGTATCAAATCAAATAACAATTTTTTCCAGCAATAATATAATATCTTATATTATCTTATTTTGATTTAATAGAAATTAGAAATTCTCTATAGCAAATTACTGTGGTATGTAAAATACACATAGAGGAAAAAAGAAAAAAGGATCCTAATCCTAGGGTTAATCAATTTTAGCTAGTTGATGGGAAAATACAAATTAATGGTAATGGTCTTAGGGCGATTTAGTTCGGGGAAAGGGGAAGGGGAAGAAAATTCTATGAACCTTTCCTTTTTTCGTTAAGTTCAAGTCTGACGAGAGTAATATTCTACAACTAACAACTCATTTATTTTGAGACCGACCCACTTCCTATCTAGGATTTTATTTACTAGTCCTTTATATTCCAACGTGTCAATCGCCAAATGCTTTGGCAATTTCCCCGGGTCCGATGAAGCAATATAATTTTGAACCAGACCTTTTGATCTTTGGTTATCTTTCGTAGTAATAATATCTCGGGGTTTGCAACGAAAACTTGGTATATTGACTATACGACCATTAACTAAAATATGTCTATGGTTGACTAATTGGCGGGCCCCAGGAATGGTTGAAGCCATACCCAATCGAAAAAGGATATTATCCAAACGCATTTCAAGTAATTGTAGTAAAACCTGGCCTGTTGACCTTTTTGCTTTTCCAGCGATATGTACATATCTAAGTAATTGTCGTTCTGTCAGACCATAATGAAAACGCAATTTCTGTTTTTCTTGAAGACGAATACGATATTGCTCCTTTTTCCCAGAATTGAATTTTTTTTTAAGATTACTTCCGGATTTAGGTGTTTTTCTAGTGAGTCCTGGTAAAGCTCCCAGACGGCGTATTTTTTTTAAACGAGGTCCTCGATAACGGGACATGAAGACTCCTTTTTTTATTTTATTGAAATTTCATTTTACACAATTAATTTCATTGTATTTACATTACAGAATACATCGAAATTAAAACTGAATTAAACTACAGGATAAACAGAGTAAAATCAACTAAAGTACCCCAAAAAATGGAATTTCATCAAAATCTTTTTTTTTTGTATATATATTATTTATTTTATTGTTTTGTATCTAGCAAAATTGTAAGGTAAAAAACATAAAAGATCCTGGATTCTCCATTTAATTCGGAAAAAAAGAGATTCTTGTTCGTAGAACATCGATAGAGAAAAAAAAGCCGACTATCGGATTTGAACCGATGACCCTCGCATTACAAATGCGATGCTCTAACCTCTGAGCTAAGTGGGCTTACATAACGGAAATAGTGTAACAAATAGAAATAGGTATAGTATAGGAAATCCGTAAAATCTCAGATATTAGTTATTAATCTTAGCTATTAACTAGTTCTAAATTTGAAGTTATACTTATAAAAATAAAAAAATACTAAAACTTCTTAAAGATAAAGTTAGCTTGATATGCTTAACTATAGGATATTAAAAAATAAAATTATAGAATTTATTGGTATTTTCATTCGATCATTATAGACTTTATTATTTGTTAATAATTTGAGGATTAATATTTCACTAAGGGGAACATAGAGTCAGAGTAAATAAAATTGCTAATTCTGATTAGAAAAAAAGAATAAATATCAAGCGTTATAGTATAATTTTGAATACTATAAAAAAGTAAGACGGGAGGTGGGGGAGATAAAAACTTTTGGATATATTGATTCGGATTGAATTGCAAATACATCAAGGATAGAATCAATTCAATTCTGAATTGCAATAAGCAAGCGAGGTCTCTCAAATAGAGTCGAACTGAACTGCTAGACTACGTTGAGTGATGAACTCAATGATTCAAAAAAAAAACTAAGAGATGGATGAAATTACACAAGGAATCCTGGTCTCAAAGAAGAGGGAAATGGGGATATGGCGAAATCGGTAGACGCTACGGACTTGATTGTATTGAGCCTTGGTATGGAAACCTGCTAAGTGGTAACTTCCAAATTCAGAGAAACCCTGGAATTAAAAAAGGGCAATCCTGAGCCAAATCCGTGTTTTGAGAAAACAAGGGGTTCTCGAACTAGAATACAAAGGAAAAGGATAGGTGCAGAGACTCAATGGAAGCTGTTCTAACGAATCGAGTTAATTACGTTGTGTTGTTAGTGGAATTCCTTCTAGTTCTAAATTAGAGAAAGAGGGGTTTTATACCTTATACATTTAATAAACACGTATAGATACTGACATAGCAAACGATTAATCACAGAACTCATATTATATTCTAATTATAATATAGGTTCTTTATCTTTTTTAAAAATGAAATTAGAAATGATAATGATTATGAAATAAAAAACTCATATCATAATTTTTTTTTTTCATTATTGTGAATCCACTCCAATCGAATATTGAATAATCAAATTCTTCAATTAAAATTCAAAGTTTTCGAGATCTTTAAAAAAGTGGATTAATCGGACGAGGACAAAGAGAGAGTCCCATTCTACATGTCAATACTGACAACAATGAAATTTCTAGTAAAAGGAAAATCCGTCGACTTTATAAGTTGTGAGGGTTCAAGTCCCTCTATCCCCAAATCCTCTTTTATTCCCTAACTATACTATATTATTATTATTTATCCTCTTTTTTTTTTTCTTTTTATCAATGCACTTTTTTTTCTTTTTATCAATGCAATGGGTTTAAGATTCATTAGCTTTCTCATTCTACTCTTTCACAAAGGAATGCGAAGAGAACTCAATGGATCTTATCCTATTCATTGAATAGATTTCTTTTTTATTAGAGTATCGGCAAGAAATCTTGGTTATTCACTCTATTTTTAAGTTTTATTTAAGTAAACCATGCACAATGCATAGGACTACCCCCCCCATTTTCAAATTTAAAATTTGAAATACTTTAATTAATTTTTAGTCCTTTTAATTGACATAGATACAAATACTCTACTAGGATGATGCACAAGAAAAGGTCAGGATAGCTCAGTTGGTAGAGCAGAGGACTGAAAATCCTCGTGTCACCAGTTCAAATCTGGTTCCTGGCAGAGAAAAAAAAAAAAAAGATCCACCGAATAGGTATTGATCCAAATACCTCGAGATGGATTGTGATACATATTCATTAATAATATTTATTCATCTAAGTGGATAAATCTATAATATAAATATAGAGGCACTTCTTTTTCTTTTTAAAGAAGTTTTAAAATATATCTTTTCTTTATGATAAAGAAGGGGGTGAGATTCCCCTTTATTTTTTTGCGTTTCTTAATTTTGTATTCCGCTATTCCGACGAATATTTTTTTAGTCTTGCTTATCTTTATCTTATCTTATTTTCCTAGTTGTGCTAAGTAATGTGCGCGGTACAAAGTTCCTGGTAGAGAACTTCTTTGAGTCATCCTATTTTTCTGTTCATATGAAGGAAATTAATATGCGATTTTCAAAATAGGGGAATCCAAATGAAACCCTTTTTTTGCTCAGTCTATCTGGAATGCTTTTGTATAATTAGGAATTAATTATAAATAGGTATTCCGTTTCATCTAGGAAAAGAACCTAAAAATATTCCTTGACTTGAATAAAATCTGGAGTTGTGTTGTATAAGTGAGCATGAATTTCTTATCATTCAATGAGCATCTTGTATTTCATAAAAATTGGGGGTTATATAATCCTTACGTAAGGGCCAGCCTATCCAACTTTCAGGCATTAGGATACGTTTAAGGCGCGGATGATTATCATAAGAGATTCCCACCATATCATAAGATTCGCGTTCTTGAAAATCGGCACTTCTCCAAATCCAGAAGACAGACGGAATTCTAGGATTATCCTTTTGGGCAAAGACTTTTATGCAGACTTCTTCTGGATTATCTATACCATATTGTATTCTCGTAAGATGATACACGCTAGCTAAAGATCCACCGGGTGCTACATCATAAGCACATTGGGAGCGTAAATAATTGTAACCATATACATATAAAATGACAGCAATGGAATCCCAATCCCCTGCTTTTATTTGTAAAGTCTCTATTCCTCGGTGATCAAAGCCCAAAGATCTATGAACCACCTCATGTTTGACTAGCCAATTAGATAACCAACCCTGCTGCATTGTCTTCATCTCTCCCTCTTTGTATAAATATTTCACATTTCGGATGCAAGTTTGAAAGATTGCCCTGCTTTTTATTTTTCTACACAAAAGAGCCCCTCTCCTAATTCACTAATTTGTAGGAAGGTACTGAACTTTTGGATTTGAAAAAAGTTTCAGAAGATATATCTAATGTAGATGGTGATTGATAGAGCAATTCTTGCTCATAAGTTCCTGTATGAGTACTGCGCCTAACATAAAGCTTGTGACTGGTAGTAAAACATCTATTTTTATTTTGAGATAGAGTTTGATCCTCAACTATTTCTCGCGATATCTTCTTACGAAGTTTTGTTAGGGCATCTATAACTGCCTCCGGTTTAGGTGGGCAGCCCGGCAAGTAGACATCCACAGGAATTAACTTATCAACTCCCCGAACAGTACTATAGGAATCCGTACTGAACATTCCCCCTGTAATAGTACAGGCTCCCATAGCAATGACGTATTTTGGTTCAGGCATTTGCTCGTATAATCTCACTAAAGAGGGAGCCATTTTCATTGTTACCGTACCGGCTGTTAAAATTAGGTCTGCTTGCCTAGGACTTGATCTTGGTACCAATCCATAACGATCAAAGTCGAATCGTGAGCCTATTAATGAAGCAAATTCAATGAAACAACAACTGGTACCGTATAGAAGGGGCCATAAACTGGAGAGTCTTGACCAATTCGAAAGATCATTTGGTGTAGTTGAAATAACAGAATTGGAACTTGTTTGGTCAAGTAAGGGAAACTCAATCAAATTCATAACTGTCTCAATAGAATCTTTTCCTTCTTTTTTTTTGTCTAAATATTCAGTTAAGACCATTCCAAGGCTCCTTTTCGCCATGCATAAACTAAACCAACAACTAAGATAAGCACGAAAATCAAAGCTTCGATAAAAACGGATACACCCAATACGTCGAAACTCATTGCCCAAGGGTATAGAAAGACGGTTTCCACATCAAAAACAACAAAAACGAGCGCAAACATATAATAGCGTATTCGGAATTGTACCCAAGCCCCTCCCATGGGTTCTATACCCGATTCATAACTAGAAAGCTTCTCTGGTCCTTCACTAACCGGGGCTAAAAGTCCTGAAATCGAAAATGCCAAAATAGGAATAAGGCTTGCTATTATTAGAAATGTCCAAAAAATATCATATTCGTGAAGCAGAAACATAATGTACTCCCATTAATGTGGAATAGGCGGAACTTAAATTAGTCAATTCAATTCAGCATTGTCAATTTATCCAGAACTTCTCTCTTTTCCTCGGTGAAACAAGAATCTTTTTTGTTCAAACAAAAGCGCTTAGTTTAAGTTTAGCCTTTGTTTCCTCTGTGCTGCATCTTCTTTAAAGATTCATCCAATGGAATCCCAACTCCCTTTCTTTTGGATTTCCATTCTATTTAGATATGGTGTATGTAGATCTAATTCTTATATAAAGAAAACTTTCTCGTTTCACTTTGTCTCGCTTTCTCTAGAATCTCTAGAAAAAAGAATAGCTCTATCCTTTATTTAATATTTAATAATAAAATAATAAGAGACTATTAAATAAAAATGAGAATACTACTAAATTAGAACCTAATTAAGATAGTAGGACTAATCTATGCAGTATAATTAATGAGAAGTAATACTATAAAATAAAAATAAAGAACTCTATTTCAGAACTATGAGACAGAATATTCTGTTTTCTTATTTACTCTTTACTTTATTTTTTCTATTTAAAGTTGATCAATTTACATAATGTATCTATAAACAAAGTAATAAATATACTTAAAACAAAGTAGGAATTCGCAAAATGGATAAAATCATTGCAGTTATTATAGGGAAGTCTAGAGATATCCTATTTGAAGGAGGACGGGATTCAAATCAGGGAAAGGATCCTTTCTTCTATTGATTTGATAGAAATTCGTTTTTCTTTTCCTGTCTGTATGATTTTGATTTTCGATGAATGAGCCTTTGGTAATGCTTTTATCTCTATTCTATGTCGCAGGCGCCTATCCAGTCTATAAACAAATACTAATGAGAAAATGAAAACTATACTAAACTAAAGAAAACATAGGATAGAGATCCTAAAATCTAAAAAAGGGCATATTAGGGCTATACGGATTCGAACCGTAGACCTTCTCGGTAAAACAGATCAAACGGATTATTATCGAAATGATTTGAACTGTTTCAAAGACCCAACATGCATTTTTTTGCATTGGGCTCTTTCATAAACTGATTTAAAGATCAGTTAGTCCACCATAGTTTTTCTTTACGGAAAGATAATGAGATGGCTCCCTGTGCTCTGATTGATTTTTTGTATTATGATCTATCTAGGAGCAATACCAAAGTGTTTCAAAGGAGGATTACCTTGACTTAGGTCTGCCTCCGGTCTAAATTAAATCAACCTAAGTGAAATGGAGTCTCTATCGTTCCACTGCAAGAGTTAACTATGAGACTTCATACACCTTAAAGTTCATAGAACGAAAAGAAGTTTTTTGGAGGCCCTTATCCTCATTACGCCTAGCATTTAGTGGGCTGGATATTTACCTTATCAACTAGCAAATCCATAAGGGTTCTATTTGATTAGGCACCTGAATTGGCACCTGAATCGGACTGAACCGACTGTTTGTCAGGCTACTGTTCTCCTATTCTCTCGAATCTATGAAGTAAGACATTGATTTTGCAATAAGATCGATTATGTTCATTGCATAATAAGCTCCTTTGAAAAGCATTGGCGCACGTGTAAACGAGTTGCTCTACCGAACTGAGCTATAGCCCTTATCAGAGATATCTTAACATATAGATAATTTCTTGTCAAGATGAATATTTTCTAATGCCAGAGGATACCCCTTTGATCTGTATCTGTTTAGTATTTAGTTTAGTATTTAGTATATAACAGACCAATAACAGAGCGGTATTGCTTAGAAAAGGGATTCAATATATAATCGATCGAAGTAATGGGTCTTCCTTTGTGGTGATAAATTGCCTACTTAACTCAGTGGTTAGAGTATTGCTTTCATACGGCGGGAGTCATTGGTTCAAATCCAATAGTAGGTAAGTAGGTAGAAAAATTACTAGATAGCATTGGACTTACTTCGCTTCGCTATCTAATAACTTTTTCTACCCCTCTTCCCTTTTTCTTTGTATCAACTATAAACCACTGGATTGTCTTCAATTGGATGGGGGAATCCAATTGACAGCCTCGATTCGTATCCTAGCTCGTCTGAGAGCGAGCTTCGCTTCAACCAAATCTTTCGTACCCTCAGCTTTACTCAAGTTAGCTTCGGCTATTTCAAGTGCCTTTTGAGCTTCTTCCGGATCAATATCACTACCCAGTTCCGCATCATTTCCTAAAATGATGATCTCATTATTAACTATTCTCGCAAAACCGCTCCACAGAATCGCTGTTAACCATTGGTCGTTGAGGAGGCGTATTCTCAAAGGACCCATATCTACTGCTGTG
The DNA here is from genome assembly GCF_056163025.1 of Triticum urartu. Classification (NCBI taxonomy): domain Eukaryota; kingdom Viridiplantae; phylum Streptophyta; class Magnoliopsida; order Poales; family Poaceae; genus Triticum; species Triticum urartu. The sequence continues at coordinate 18,921 of NW_028260325.1, read as the reverse complement.
TTAATGGGGGCGTGGTTTGGTAATACGCCAATTTGGCCACTATTAGTGGATAAAATGATTTCTTTCACTTCACAATCCCAAATAATTCGCTTAGGAGTCAGTACATAAAGATTTAATTTCATTTCTTCGATTTGTTCTCCTCTTCTAAGGTTATAGCTTTCGTGCTAGCTTCATCGATGTTACCCACCAAATAAAAAGCCTGTTCAGGTAGGCCGTCTAATTCTCCGGAAAGGATTAGTTGAAATCCCCTAATAGTTTCCGCAAGAGCAACATACTTTCCTGGAGAACCAGTAAAAACTTCTGCCACAAAGAACGGTTGTGATAAGAAACGCTCAATTTTTCTTGCTCTTGCTACAGTTAAACGATCCTCTTCCGATAATTCATCCAAGCCAAGAATTGCGATAATGTCCTGAAGTTCTTTGTAACGTTGTAAAGTTTCCTTAACTCTTTGCGCAGTTTCATAATGTTCGTTGCCAACGATCCGAGGCTGTAACATAGTCGAGGTTGAATCTAAAGGATCTACTGCTGGATAAATACCCTTGGAAGCTAATCCTCTGGAAAGTACGGTAGTAGCATCCAAATGTGCAAATGTTGTGGCAGGGGCAGGGTCGGTCAAATCGTCTGCAGGTACATAAACTGCTTGAATCGAAGTTATAGATCCCTTTTTAGTAGAAGCAATTCTTTCTTGCAAAGAACCCATTTCTGTACTAAGAGTAGGTTGATAACCCACTGCGGAGGGCATTCTCCCTAATAAAGCGGATACCTCTGATCCTGCTTGAACAAAACGAAAGATATTATCGATAAATAAAAGCACGTCTTGCTTATTAACATCTCGGAAATATTCCGCCATAGTTAGGGCAGTTAAACCAACTCTCATACGAGCTCCCGGTGGTTCATTCATTTGGCCATAGACTAGAGCTACCTTTGATTCCTCAATATTTTTTTCATTAATTACTCCGGATTCCTTCATTTCCATATAAAGATCATTTCCTTCACGAGTCCGTTCCCCTACTCCACCGAATACGGATACGCCCCCATGAGCTTTAGCAATGTTATTGATTAATTCCATGATCAGTACTGTTTTACCTACTCCAGCCCCCCCAAATAGTCCTATTTTTCCTCCACGTCGATAAGGAGCTAAAAGATCGACGACCTTAATACCTGTTTCAAAGATGGATAATTTCGTATCTAACTCGATAAAGGCAGGCGCAGATCTATGAATAGGGAACGTTGCACTACTATCTACAGGACCCAAATTGTCAACAGGCTCCCCAAGAACGTTGAAAATTCGTCCGAGAGTAGCTCCACCGACCGGAACACTGAGAGGAGCTCCCGTGTCAATCACTTCCATTCCTCTCATCAACCCGTCCGTAGCACTCATAGCTACAGCTCTAACTCGATTATTTCCTAATAATTGTTGTACCTCACAAGTCACATTAATTTGCTTATCGGCAGTGTCTCTACTCTGGACTACCAAAGCGTTATAAATATAAGGTAACTTGCCTGGGGGAAAAGTGACATCCAGCACGGGTCCAATAATTTGATCGATACGACCTGTACTTTTTTCTTCAATTGTGGAAACCCCGGGAGGAGAAGTAGTAGGATTGGTTCTCATAATTATCACATAATTAAAAAAAAGGAATTTGTCGAAATTTTTCTTTTTTTATTGTTGAATAATGCCAAATCAAATCAAAAAAAATCCAAAAGTAAAAAGGAAATGAATTAGTTAATTCAATAAGAGAGAAAAGGGGACCAGGACTTGATTTCGTTGCCCAAGCGAATCCCATTCAATCGTTTACTCATGGAATGAGTCCATTGGAAAGTTCAATCAATCTTTTTTTTCATATACATTTTGCCTTTTGTGGAGGATCTGTGCCTACTCTACTTTCCTATCTAGGACTTCGATATACAAAATATATACTACTGTGAAGCATAGATTGCTGTCAACAAAGAATTTTATTAGTATTTAGTTAGGTATTTGCATTCAAAATAAGAAAAGAGAACTATTAAGAACTTGTAAAATAAGGATTAGGAATTAATTTGGGTTGCGCTATATCTATCAAAGAGTATACAATAATTATGGATTTGGTAAATCAAATCCATGGTTTAATAACGAACCGTGTTAACTTACCATAACAACAACTCAATTCCTATCGAATTCCTATATTGGAATTCCTATAGGATAGAACATACACAGGGTGTACGCATTATATATGAATGAAACATATTCATTAACCTAAGCATGCCCTCAATTTTCTTTAATGAGTTGATATTATATTAATTGAATATCCTTTTTGTTTTACGAGATTTTTGCTAAAGTTTCATTTACGCCTAATTAACATCGAGTAGACCCTGTTATTGTGAGAATTCTTAATTCAAGAGTTATAGGGAGGGACTTATGTCACCACAAACAGAAACTAAAGCAGGTGTTGGATTTCAAGCTGGTGTTAAAGATTATAAATTGACTTACTACACCCCAGAGTATGAAACTAAGGATACTGATATCTTGGCAGCATTCCGAGTAAGTCCTCAGCCTGGGGTTCCGCCCGAAGAAGCAGGGGCTGCAGTAGCTGCCGAATCTTCTACTGGTACATGGACAACTGTTTGGACTGATGGACTTACCAGTCTTGATCGTTACAAAGGACGATGCTATCACATCGAGCCTGTTGCTGGGGAAGACAACCAATGGATCTGTTATGTAGCTTATCCATTAGACCTATTTGAAGAGGGTTCCGTTACTAACATGTTTACTTCCATTGTAGGTAACGTATTTGGTTTCAAAGCCCTACGTGCTCTACGTTTGGAGGATCTACGAATTCCCCCTACTTATTCAAAAACTTTCCAAGGCCCGCCTCATGGTATCCAAGTTGAAAGAGATAAGTTGAACAAGTACGGTCGTCCTTTATTGGGATGTACTATTAAACCAAAATTGGGATTATCCGCAAAAAATTATGGTAGAGCGTGTTATGAGTGTCTACGTGGTGGACTTGATTTTACCAAAGATGATGAAAACGTAAACTCACAACCATTTATGCGCTGGAGAGACCGTTTTGTCTTTTGTGCCGAAGCTATTTATAAATCACAGGCCGAAACCGGTGAAATCAAGGGGCATTACTTGAATGCGACTGCGGGTACATGTGAAGAAATGATTAAGAGAGCTGTATTTGCAAGAGAATTAGGGGTTCCTATTGTAATGCATGACTACTTAACTGGGGGATTCACCGCAAATACTACTTTGGCTCATTATTGCCGCGACAATGGCCTACTTCTTCACATTCACCGTGCAATGCATGCAGTTATTGATAGACAGAAAAATCATGGTATGCATTTCCGTGTATTAGCTAAAGCATTGCGTATGTCTGGGGGAGATCATATCCACTCCGGTACAGTAGTAGGTAAGTTAGAAGGGGAACGCGAAATGACTTTAGGTTTTGTTGATTTATTGCGCGATGATTTTATTGAAAAAGATCGTGCTCGCGGTATCTTTTTCACTCAGGACTGGGTATCCATGCCAGGTGTTATACCGGTAGCTTCAGGTGGTATTCATGTTTGGCATATGCCAGCTCTGACCGAAATCTTTGGGGACGATTCTGTATTACAATTTGGTGGAGGAACTTTAGGACATCCTTGGGGAAATGCACCTGGTGCAGCAGCTAATCGAGTGGCTTTAGAAGCCTGTGTACAAGCTCGTAACGAAGGGCGCGATCTTGCTCGCGAAGGTAATGAAATTATCCGAGCAGCTTGCAAATGGAGTCCTGAACTAGCCGCAGCTTGTGAAGTATGGAAGGCGATCAAATTCGAGTTCGAGCCGGTAGATACTATTGATTAACTAGATAAAACTAAAGATAAAGAAGGTATAAATAAAAAAGAAACGAAATAAAAAGAGAAAAAAATCAGTTATGAAATGCAGTAATTCTTCTTTATTCTTCTAATTGATTGCAATTAAACTCGGCTCAATCTTTTTTAGAAAAAAAAGATTGAGCCGAATAAAAATAGATCATGATATGATCATGAGACTTGACAAATTGAGATTCGTCTATTCTATATATCTAGAATATATATATTAAGGTATAATACAATAAAGAAATACAAATAAAATAATAAAATAATAAAATATAGTATTATCATATGATAATGATAATGGAATCAAATACGCAGTATTTACAGAAAAAAGTCTTCGTTTATTGGGAAAGAATCAATATACTTTTAATGTCGAATCGGGATTCACTAAGACAGAAATAAAGCATTGGGTCGAACTCTTCTTTGGTGTTAAGGTGGTAGCTGTGAATAGCCATCGACTACCTGGAAAAGGTAGAAGAATAGGACCTATTCTGGGCCATACAATGCATTACAGACGTATGATCATTACCCTTCAACCGGGTTATTCTATTCCACTTCTAGATAGAGAAAAAAACTAAAGGAGAATGAATGAAAAAAGACATAGTTTGGAAGTTAGACCTTTTTATAGGACTCTCTTTCAATTTCAAAAAAGAGGACGTTTGAAACTTTTAACAGGCGTAATCGTGAGTCAACAAGTGACTCGAACTGTGTGTAAAAAAAGAAGCATTTTTTTTTTTTCAAAATGCTAGAACTAGATAAGGAAGTTTTCTATAACCTTGAGAAAAAGGATAAAAAGGTAGTTTTTTTTTAGTTTATGACTCCGATCAAGAGCGAGAAATCCTTGATTTGGGATTGGACATAGAACCTGGACCCATCGTAGAGACGTTTAGTTCAAAAGAAAGGATCGTATCCTGATGGTAAGAATTATACTTTCGTGGAAATACAGCGCTATAGACTTCAATGCGGTAGAGTAGACGTTTTGTTTCTAATTTTTCTGGACCAAACCTCCGCTCCGACCCAACGATACAATGAATTTTTTCTGTTCATATTCATAAATAAAAAAGATTCGGAATCGCAATGCTACTATATGCGTCCAGAGGAGTATTTGGAATAATATTCTTCTATAATCCATTATTGCGGGGGGTCTTACTAACAGGGCTTCGCTGCACGGGACAGGTCTTCGTCGAAAAGCTAACTCCACCCGGCATTTTCATACCCTTTCTTTGGGTGGTATATCGCCTTTTAAAGTCTAAGAGGGTAGTAGGGGATCTATAGTAGGTAAGATAATTTGCCCTTTGATTTTGATTGAATATACTATTTTTCCGCCTTTACCACGCATTATTGTATGCGCTTCTAGAGAAGTATGTATGCAGGAAGTAAATTCTAACCGCTTTCTTTTGAATCCAATTTCAAATTAGATTAGAAAGATAGAAAGGCCATGAGGATGGGAAAATCAAAATAAAATCTTTTTAATTAGTTCTCCTTTTTTGGAATTTTCTTATTATCCTTTCATTTTTTTTACAGAATATTTTTCAAACTGAAAAATAAAAAATACAATACAATAGTCAATATTCCTTATAATAGATATACTTAATTATATCATAAGAATCTTAAGATATTTTTCGACTAGATAGAAATAGTAAATTTGAATTGAGACACCTATTCCATGACGGATTTAAACTTACCTTCTATTTTCGTGCCTTTAGTAGGCTTAGTATTTCCGGCAATTGCAATGACTTCTTTATTTCTTTATGTGCAAAAAAATAAGATTGTCTAGTATTTTTTAGTGTAAGTAATATAATATGGTAGGGTATGTGGCTTTTTCTACACACACTTTCTACACACAAATGAAAAACGGTTATGGATGCGGATATAGGCTACGAGCATAAATGCATGAATATGCAGAGCCAGGTATAGCGAGTTTTATTTTATTTATTTTAATTGAATCAACGAATATTTTTTGAATAGAAAGTCAATGTATCTAACCTATTATTTCACAGGAGTACTAGTTGCTGAAGGCGATTTCAGAATCAAAAAAAGTAAAGTCAAAATTATTTAGCTTATTCTCTCAATTTCAATCGACCGCTGCTGGATTTAGTATATCTAATATGAATTGGCGATCAGAACACATATGGGTAGAACTTCTAAAAGGTTCTCGAAAAAGGGGTAATTTTTTCTGGGCCTGTATTCTTTTTCTAGGTTCACTAGGATTCTTATCGGTTGGGATTTCCAGTTATCTTGGTAAGAATATTATATCTATACTTCCATCTCAAGAAATTCTTTTTTTTCCGCAGGGGGTCGTGATGTCTTTCTACGGAATCGCAGGCCTATTCATTAGCTCCTACTTGTGGTGTACTATTTTGTGGAATGTAGGTAGTGGTTATGACCGATTCGATAGAAAAGAGGGAATAGTGTGCATTTTTCGTTGGGGATTCCCTGGAATAAAACGTCGCGTCTTCCTTCGATTCCTTATGCGGGATATCCAATCAATTAGAATTCAGGTTAAAGAGGGTCTTTATCCTCGTCGTATTCTTTATATGGAAATCCGGGGCCAGGGGATCATTCCCTTGACTCGTACTGATGATAAATTTTTTACTCCACGAGAAATTGAACAAAAAGCTGCCGAATTGGCCTATTTCTTGCGCGTACCAATTGAAGTATTTTGAGGTATCTTTTTTGAACTGAGTTGAATGAAGAAAAGAAGAATTGGAAGAAGAAAAGTTTTCTCAACACAGGGAGGAAGTCCCTTCTAAATTGGATTTGTTATTGTAAGGGGATTTTTAAGTATTTATCTAAAGGAAGGAACAAACGAGGATAAGAGAAATTTGCTTTTAATTTTTTTTTATCCAAGTTAGATATATCGCATACTATTCTTCCTTTTTCATCCGAAAGGGCTTTTTTTTTATTCTATTTCACTATTTCATTCCATCTAGATCTAAGAAAGAACCCAATGCACTGAAATTCCACTAATAACTAATATACAAAAAAGAAGAATAGATACAGGGTATCAAACCTATAGAGTTTTTGCTTCAAAGAAATAGAAATATCATGAAATAGAAATATCATCATATAGAGTCAGGGAATGGAATAGAGTCAGCGAATGAAGCATATTCATTAACAACTCCATTTACAGATCAAAAATGAAAAAAAAGAAAGCATTGCCTTCTTTACTATATCTTGTATTTATCGTACTTTTGCCTTGGGGGGTCTCTTCCTCATTTAACAAATGTCTGGAACTTTGGATTAAGAATTGGTGGAATACCAGGCAATCCGAAACTCTCTTAACTGATATTCAAGAGAAAAGGATTCTAGAAAGATTCATAGAATTAGAAGAACTTTCTCTCTTGGACGAGATGATAAAAGGGAAACTAAAGACACATGTACAAAAACCTCCTACAGGAATACACAAGGAAATAATACAATGGGTCAAAATAAATAATGAGGATCATCTCCATACCATTTTGCATTTCTCGACAAATATAATCTGTTTGGCTATTCTAAGTGGTTCTTTTTTTCTGGGTAAAGAGGAACTTGTCATTTTGAATTCTTGGGTTCAGGAATTCTTCTATAATTTAAATGACTCAATAAAAGCTTTTTTTATTCTTTTAGTTACTGATTTTTTTGTTGGATTTCACTCCACCCGTGGTTGGGAACTAGTAATTCGTTGGGTCTACAACGATTTTGGATGGGCTCCTAACGAGCTTATTTTCACTATTTTTGTTTGTAGTTTTCCAGTAATTCTAGATACATGTTTGAAATTTTGGGTCTTTTTTTGTTTAAATCGTCTATCTCCTTCGCTTGTAGTCATTTATCATTCAATTAGTGAAGCATAAATTCATTTGATCTCCCGATATTAATATTAATCAAATTAGCAAGCATCTTTTTTTAGAAAGCCCTTTTCCATTTTAGCAAAATTCTTTCTATTTATACCTACTTTAAGGTATTCATCATTGCAGTACAACTGTTGCAGTAGAATGACAACAGATTCGTGTATAGGGAACTAGATTAGCTTAGCTACCTATCTAATTTATTGTAGAAATTCTGGGATCTGCGATTGGACATGGAAAATAGAAATACTTTTTCTTGGGTAAAGGAACAGATAACTCGATCGATTTCTGTATCGATCATGATATACGTAATAACTCGGACATCTATTTCAAATGCATATCCCATTTTTGCGCAGCAGGGTTATGAAAACCCACGAGAAGCAACTGGACGAATTGTATGTGCCAATTGCCATTTAGCTAGCAAGCCCGTCGATATTGAAGTTCCCCAAGCTGTGCTTCCCGATACTGTATTTGAAGCAGTTCTTCGAATTCCTTATGATATGCAATTGAAACAAGTTCTTGCTAATGGAAAAAAGGGAGGGTTGAATGTAGGTGCTGTTCTTATTTTGCCCGAGGGATTCGAATTAGCGCCGCCCGATCGTATTTCCCCTGAGTTAAAAGAAAAGATAGGAAATCTTGCTTTTCAGAGTTATCGTCCCGATAAAAAAAACATTCTTGTGATAGGCCCTGTTCCCGGTAAGAAATATAGTGAAATTGTCTTTCCCATTCTTTCCCCTGATCCTGCTACGAAGAAAGATGCTCATTTCTTAAAATATCCCATATATGTAGGGGGAAACCGAGGAAGAGGACAGATCTATCCTGATGGTAGCAAGAGTAACAATACAGTCTATAATGCTACGTCAACAGGTATAGTAAGAAAAATACTACGTAAAGAAAAGGGGGGGTATGAAATATCCATAGTTGATGCATCAGATGGACGCCAAGTGATTGATATTATACCTCCCGGACCAGAACTTCTTGTTTCAGAGGGGGAATCCATCAAGCTTGATCAACCATTAACAAGCAATCCTAATGTGGGAGGTTTTGGTCAGGGGGACGCAGAAATCGTGCTTCAGGATCCATTACGTGTCCAAGGCCTTTTGTTCTTCTTCGCATCCGTTATTTTGGCACAAGTTTTTTTGGTTCTCAAAAAGAAACAGTTTGAAAAGGTTCAATTGTACGAAATGAATTTCTAGGTCCCGGGATTTCTTACCATCAAGTTGGTAAAAAGCCTCGATTTATTGGCAATTGCTAGAATTATCTATGATCTATTTTGGAAATCCTTTTTTTGTTTAGACTGCTTTTTGTTTATGAGATGTCTGGAATTCCTTATTTATATCCCATGCAAAAGAAGAGAATCCAAGGCAAAGGCGAGAACAATCAAATTAAAATTTCTTCTTTTTCGGAGGGATTGCAGGTCTTCTTAATCGTCTATTCGGCACAAGAAAAAGCCTTTTTCTTGTGCCGATTCTTCTTGTATCAAAATAAGAATCCTTTTTCTTCCTAATTCGTCAAAGATTACTATTTCTTCTTTATTCGGGTCTGTCTCTTGGACCTCTTTTTCTTTTGCTTAGGTTTAGCCGAGGTAGTGGACAAACAGAGGGGAAGAAAATATGGCGGGGGAAAAATTTCTTGTGATTGTGAGCAAATTGCTTGGCTTGTTTAATTAAGTTCAACTTCAAATTTACAGAAATTTTGCAAAAAAAAAGTAAACTCTTCCATTGAAGGTTTTTTTATTTTTAGGCTAGTTGAATAGTTTTGATTAAGGTTTTATTAGTTTATTACTCGAAACTAAATCAAGGATTTTCAGGATACTTCCTTCGTGGAATAAGATATTGGATCCTCGAGTGATCTCTTTTTCTTGTTGCTTCATAAGAGTGAATCGAATAGATTCAATTCGCGTTATAAGAGTAAAATAAAAATTCCGCGGGTCCTTTCCGCTCTAATCAGATAAAGGGGGGTAAGGACCCGCTAAGCTCCTACTTTTTCATGTTTACAATCTGGTCCCTCCGATTACTATAGAGATGAACCCAATCCAGAATATGAACCATAAAAGAAAACACCTACTAAACCAATCACAGCAATACCAGCTACAGTACCTATCAGCCAAAGAGGAATTCTTCCAGTAGTATCGGCCATTTCCCCTACTTTCCTCCACATTTTATCAATTGGTCATGCTAGAGACAAAAACAGTCATGGGTAGTTATAAGGATGGTATCCTTCCAAATGGGATAAGAGAATTCTTATTAGTCTCTTTCTTTCTCTCAATTGAAGAAGTAATTGGAAAATAAAACAGCAAGTACAAAAATGAGTAATAAACCCCAGTATAGACTGGTACGATTCAATTCAACATTTTGTTCATTCGGGTTTGATTGTGTCATAGTTCTATAGTTGGAATTTGTTTTATCGTTGGATGAACTGCATTGCTGATATTGATCCCAAGAAAAAAACAGTAGGTACAGCTAGTCCGTGAATAGCCAGCCATCGCACTGTAAAAATAGGATAGGTTCGATCTATGGTCATTGAGGGCCTCCTAAAAGGATCTACTAAATTCATCGAGTTGTTCTAAAGAATCAAAACGGTCGGTTATTAACGGAATTCCTTGTCGGCTTTCCGTGAAATACTCGTTTGGCCTAGGACTTCCAAACACGTCATAAGCTAAACCCGTACTGACAAATAACCAACCCGCAATGAATAGGGAAGGTATAGTAATGCTATGAATAACCCAGTATCGAATACTGGTAATAATATCAGCAAAAGAACGTTCTCCCGTGCTTCCAGACATGCTGAACTCCCAAAATTTTTGTACATTCAAAAAAGGAATTGATTCCGTAAAAGATGGGATCGACCAGTAAATAGAAAATTACTGATATTTCATCCTTGTTGAGATTGTCAATTTTGTACCAAAGGTGTATTTTGAGTATACCGAATTAGTATAGCTATCCTTCCTATGGCACAGCAATCTGGTTTTGCCTGGTTCCGAAACATAATTACTTTTTTATTTTTTTTTTGTCTATAGGTAAGCTATATGTTATTCAAGGCATCAATAGAAAACCCCATTTTTGTAGGTTCTACTTACTTTTCATTGGCTTCGGAATAATAGAGTAATTCGGAATAGCAGCCAAAATCTTGGGAAAATCTAAGTTAATGATCAATAGGTTTGGATAAATAATTTAGGAAGGATATTCTCATACTGACACAATACAAGGACAAGTATATGTGAAATCTATCCTTTCATAATTCGTAATTCATCCTTGTATTGTTTGTTGGATTAGGTCTAACTTTCTTGACCAAACTGCGAGCGCGGAACTTTACGAGATGAAATAGGGAAAGACAGAAGATAGAATAGAACTTAAAAGGATAATTGAAGTGACTCGTCTTCGAATCTACTTTGGTTGGAGTTCGAAAAAGGAATAAAAATAAAGTAAATTCAAGGAAGAGCTTTCTTTTTTTTTTTTTTTTAACAGCCCCTTGGCAGGTCGTGGAATGCTTTTGTTCTCCTCTTATTCCATATGGAATACAATCAGTTAAAATAAGAAGGAATAGGGGAATATTCGATCGTTCACTCCAAAAAGAGGGTCCTATTGAAAAAGAAATTATCCAAAATAGAAAGAAGTTTTTTTTTTCAAATTCAATTGTTTATTTATCTCTTATTCAAAAATTTCCCTGAAAATTGAATTTCTTTTTTTCATTCAATGGGGTTAGATGATCTAGTTCTTAATATTATTACTTTACTCAATTGACAAATTCCACAACAAATCTCTTGATTCGGAATTAGGGACTCATGTATCATCTGATGAATCCACTTTCTTTTACACTTCTGTATCTTACTCTATCTTGTTTTTTAGTATTATCTAAAATAACTGATGAATTATGAATTTTCCATAACTTAGGTAAATGCTTTACCAACATATGTAGTGTAGTAAAAAAAAATAAATGGAATTTAACTCTTTCATGCTTACTTTAACTAGTTATTTTGGTTTTCTACTGGCTGCTTTAACTATAACCCCAGCTCTATTTATTGGCTTGAACAAGATACGCCTTATTTGAATTGACTGAATAATTATAATTCAGAAAAGAAAAATCTTTCTTTGGGATTCCTGGCATTCTACGACTCTTTTCCAGACTAATTAGGAATTCTTTTCTTGGTCATTGAGATTCGTGGATAATTTAGAGTACTATTTAGGGATAGATCGTACCTCTTTTTTTATCCCCTCGAACAAATCGAAATGATTGAAGTTTTTCTATTTGGAATCGTCTTAGGCCTAATTCCTATTACTTTAGCGGGATTATTCGTGACTGCGTATTTGCAATACAGGCGTGGGGATCAGTTGGATCTTTGATTGAGTCATTTTTTTTTTTTGATTGACCTCCTCCAGACCAGAGAGGAGGTCAAATTGAAATTGGAGTTACAATTCAATTTTGTTAAGTTATTTTACTCTGCTTCGACATAAAATAGATGGAATCACGCTCTGTAGGATTTGAACCTACGACATCGGGTTTTGGAGACCCGCGTTCTACCGAACTGAACTAAGAGCGCTTTCATTCATTCAAAAAGAAAATCTTTTTCTATTCCTAATGTATCTCACGTACGTATAGTCTCCACAAATTCAAGTTATACCCACTTTACTTTAATTGATCTCGTCGCTACTGCCTATAAAGAAGAAAGAAGTAATAGGTAGGGATGACAGGATTTGAACCTGTGACATTTTGTACCCAAAACAAACGCGCTACCAAGCTGCGCTACATCCCTTTTCCAAATTAAATTGTTGTACAATGCCATTGTACACAATTCCTGTCTTCTTTTCCACATCATAATTTTCTTCTTCTTTCTTTCTCTATCTATATATAGAACCCTCGTGTCATTTCTTCTTTTTGGTCTCATATAATTAAGGAATTATATACATATAAAATCCAATATAATTTCGCCTATAAAAGAAGGATTACTTTTCCTTGGTAATATATAGGAAGAAGGGGTCATCTTTTTCTTTTTTAGGGATAGGAAAATTTCGTCGATATGGTTCATTTTATATATAGCATAACAATCTTGGGCAAGAGTTTATGATCATATATGTATTCCAACAAGGAAGGAGGATTTTCAATGCGGGATATAAAAACATATCTCTCTGTAGCACCCGTGCTAAGTACTCTATGGTTTGGTGCTTTAGCAGGTTTATTGATAGAAATTAATCGTTTATTCCCAGATGCTTTGTCATTCCCTTTTTTTTAATTCTAGTTATTGCTATGGGAGGGATAGATTTCTTCGTGATATGACAAAATTTGATCCTTTTCAATCTTTTTTTAGTATCGGAAGGAAAAAGAAAGAAAAGATGGATTGGGTTGAACCTCAGAGTCATTAAAAATTTGGTAAACCCCATTTTTGAAAATAGAAATTCAATTTAAAGGGGTACCCAAGCTAAATAAGGCCTCAGAAATCAGAGCATAGAAAAGGCGGGGCTGGCTAATTAAATGAAAGGATTTCGAACCAAAATCTTTGCTAATTCGACAAGGATTGTATTCTTTAATTATTTCTCTATTTTTTATTACTTAATTAAAGAATAAAAAAAAATTATTCTAATGAATTTTATTCTTCTTCTTCGGATTCAAAATAGAAGAATAAAAGAATAAGTAGAAGAATTAAGTTAAGTCAATCCAAAAAGAAAAGGAGGTTCATGGCCAAGGGAAAAGATGTTAGAATCAGAGTTATTTTGGAATGCATCAGTTGTGTTCGAAAAGGTGCCAATGAGGAATCGACGGGGATTTCTAGATATAGTACTCAAAAGAATCGCCACAATACACCCGGACAATTAGAATTCAAAAAATTTTGTCGTTATTGTCGCAAGCATACGACTCATCACGAAATAAAGAAATAGGAACATCGTGTGTTTGATCTTTCCAAACAACAGAAAGAGTAAGAACTTCATATTTAATATATAAAGAAAACATAGTATAGAATACAAAATACAAATCAACTCATCTGATTTCCGGTAGATATTATTTCATATGTATAGAGGGTATTCATATACTATAATATGAATCAAATAAGATATGGATCAAAGAAAAACTACTTCTTCTGGATCCTAAATTAATAAAATAAAGAAGTGAATTTTCAAATTTTCAAATTTTAAATAAGGAATAAATCATGTATACATCTAAACAACCTTTTCTTAAATCTAAGCAACCCTTTAGTAAATCCAAGCAAACTTTTAATAAATCCAAGCAACCCTTTCGTAAATCCAAGCAAACTTTTCGTAAATTCAAGCAACCTTTTCGTAAATCTAAACAACCTTTTCGTAGGCGTCCCCGGATTGGCCCGGGAGATCGAATTGATTATAGAAACATGAGTTTAATTAATAGATTTATTAGTGAACAAGGAAAAATATTATCGAGACGAATAAATAGATTAACCTTGAAACAACAACGATTAATTACTCTTGCTATAAAACAGGCTCGTATTTTATCTTTCTTACCGTTTCGTAACTATGAGAACGAAAAGCAATTTCAAGCCCAGTCAATTTCAATAATTACAGGTTCTAGACCCAGAAAAAATAGACATATTCCTCAATTAACGCAAAAGTACAATTCCAATCGAAACTTAAGAAACAACAACCAAAATTTAAGAAACAACAACCGGAACTTAAGTTCCGATTGTTGATGTTTTATTCGAATTCGAAAGGGCCAGACCTATATATATTATAAAGAAAGTAATCCAGCTCGTTGATTCCTACCACTTAATCTTAATTTATTGTATCTTCCCGGAGTTCCCTCTCCGGGAATTCATCTTTTATTATTCCAGTATATTACTTTATTTATACCTTTAATTGATGATCTTTATTTTATTGGAAATCGTGTAAAGATTATTTGGATTTGATACAGCTACTTGTGCAAGCATTTTACGATTAAGAATCAATTTCTTCTTGTACAGGTTGTGTATTAATTTACTATAACTATCGAATACTTTATATACCCGCGTTGCTGCGTTTATCCGAGTGATCCACAAACGACGAAAATCCCTCTTTTGCCTACCTCTATCTCGATGAGAGGAAACAAAAGCTCTTTTTACCTGTTGGGTAATCATTCGATTAAGTCTTAAATGAGCCCCTCTAAAGTTTGAGGCAAATGAACGCATTTTTGTTCGTCGTCTCCGGGCTATATATCCTCGCGGAACTCTGGTCATTGAATCAAATTAACCTTAATGAATAACTAATGATTTCTCTTCTTTTAGCCACCCTTTTTCTCATTAATAACAAAACTAATTATTCCGATATATAAAATATTAATTCCAATGGCTTTTGCTATAGTAACCTTCCCAACCACGATTTTTTATTCCACTCCGTTCAGTTATTTCTATACGAAATAACAAATTCATTCTAATAATACTAAAAAAAATAGTGGGTTCCATCGTTTCTATGGTTCCCTTTTAAACGGTGAGGCCCTCTCTATACACCGGAGCCCTTTCTTTCATCAAAAGGTATTGCGAACTTGTATAGTCCACATTCTTTGGCTCTACCTATCCATTATAGAGTAAATAGCTCTTTTCACAATAAGAGTTATCCATACAGTGACGGTATTTAATTATGAAAGTTGGCTAAGTAGCTGACCCTGTTAGTCCGTTCTTTTAAGATAAAGGAGCATAAGCCTTTTTCTTTTTATTACTATTTCCTCCGCTTAATGGATAACCATTTGCTACCAATGGGAGAATTGCTTCTTATTTCCAATTTAGATAATTGGATTTGCACCAAAGGAAACCATAAATTCCATATACCATAGAAATCTAGGATAGAGAAGCTATATCCTATTCATTGGTACTAATCATGGATACTTCAATTTTTTTTATATTTGTTTGAAGTCATGATCTGAACGAGTCGCACATACACCCTAGCACATGTTCCTCGACGCTGAGGGCATCCTTTAAGCGCGGCCGTTTTTCGAGCATTTCGTATTGGCTGTCTTGCGTTTCTAATAAGTTGTTTAACCGTCGGCATGTTGTATGTATATAGAAAAAAATGGATTGGTTTAGATCCATCTTAACCTGATGATTGCTCATCATGAAGTCTTTCTATTTTCTATTAAATCGAGGAAAACACGAATTTAGCTGTGAAATAACTTTACAAGAAATCCGGACACTACCAATCCTTAAACATTTCTGGAAACCACACTGGATCAGTATCGCAGTGCTTGTCAATCATTTCATCCCCTACAATATCGACAAGTCCATAAGCTTTGGCTTCGTCTGCTGACATAAAAACATCCCTTTCCATGTCTTCGGATACAACCCAAAAAGGCTTGCCTGTTCTTACTGCATAAACCCTTGTGATCATTTCGCGAACTTTGTGTAACTCTTCTACTTCTAGTAAAAATTCTGGTGTCCTTGCCCGATAATAAGCACTAGCAGGTTGGTGAAGCATAATCCTCGCGTGAGGGAATGCTATACGCTTGGTGGGTTCTCCTCCAAGCAGAATGAAGGACGCCATGGAGGCGGCTATTCCGAGGCATATTGTATATATATCTGGTGTCACCGTTTGCATCGTATCAAAAATAGCCATTCCTGAGATTAGCCACCCGCCTGGGGAGTTTATAAACAAAAAAATATCACTAATTCCATCTTCTATACTCAGATATACCATGAGACCTGTAATATGATTCGTGATCTCGCAACGAATCTCTTGACCTAAAAAAAGTGTCCTTTCTCGATACATAACATTGTATAAGTCAACCCAAGTCGCTTCTTCATCTCCAGGAATCCGGTAAGGTACTTTTGGAACACCAATGGGCATATTAGATTAATATTATTAAATTTAAGTAAGAAAACCACACTTTAATATGGAAACGTAAGAATGGAACAGAAAGAAAGAATCCGCAGTTTATTGTCTTAATTTTTATTCTTATTCTATATGAATATTATAGATTCTATTAATACGTAGATTGAAAGGTTATACATATAAGGAATGTAAGACAGATTGAATAAAGAAAAGGGAATGGGTGATTTGAATGCTAAACAAAGAGGGGTAGCGATCTATTCTTCGTTTTTTCCAAATTGGCCAAGTTACCCATTGCATATTGGCACTTATCGAGTATAGAATAGATCTGCTTCTCTTTCTTCTTATGAACAGAATTGGCTTCTTATTTTTAATGGAATGAAATAAATATTCGCGCTTTCTGACACAGAATCCCCTAGAAGGGTTAGGTACATAGGATATGGATAGTCTTTTTCAATGCGATAAAATAAAGCGACATCGTGTCTATTTTTCTTTGCTAAAGGGGTATTTCCATGGGTTTGCCTTGGTATCGTGTTCATACTGTCGTATTGAATGATCCGGGTCGATTGCTTGCGGTGCATATAATGCACACAGCTCTAGTTTCTGGTTGGGCTGGCTCAATGGCTTTATACGAATTAGCAGTTTTTGATCCCTCTGATCCTGTTCTGGATCCAATGTGGAGACAAGGTATGTTCGTAATTCCCTTCATGACTCGTTTAGGAATAACGGATTCGTGGGGTGGTTGGAGTATTTCAGGAGGAACTGTAACAAATCCGGGTATTTGGAGTTATGAAGGTGTGGCAGGTACGCATATTGTGTTTTCTGGCTTGTGTTTCTTGGCAGCGATCTGGCATTGGGTATATTGGGACCTAGAAATATTCTCTGATGAGCGGACGGGAAAACCCTCTTTGGATTTGCCCAAGATCTTTGGAATTCATTTATTTCTTGCAGGGGTGGCTTGCTTTGGCTTTGGGGCATTTCATGTAACGGGTTTGTATGGTCCTGGGATATGGGTATCCGATCCTTATGGACTAACTGGAAAAGTACAAGCTGTAAATCCAGCGTGGGGTGCAGAAGGTTTTGATCCTTTTGTTCCGGGGGGAATAGCTTCTCATCATATTGCTGCGGGTACATTGGGTATATTAGCGGGCTTATTCCATCTTAGTGTCCGTCCGCCTCAACGTCTATATAAAGGATTACGTATGGGCAATATTGAAACTGTACTTTCCAGTAGTATCGCTGCTGTTTTTTTTGCAGCTTTCGTAGTTGCTGGAACTATGTGGTATGGGTCAGCAACGACCCCAATCGAATTATTTGGGCCTACTCGTTATCAGTGGGATCAGGGATACTTTCAGCAAGAAATATATCGAAGAGTTAGCAATGGTTTAGCCGAAAATCTTAGTTTATCAGAAGCTTGGTCTAAAATTCCCGAAAAATTAGCCTTTTATGATTATATTGGTAATAATCCGGCAAAAGGGGGATTATTCAGAGCAGGCTCAATGGACAATGGGGATGGAATAGCTGTTGGATGGTTAGGACATCCCGTCTTTAGAGATAAAGAAGGACGTGAGCTTTTTGTACGCCGTATGCCTACTTTTTTTGAAACATTTCCGGTTGTTTTGGTAGATGAGGAGGGAATTGTTAGAGCAGACGTTCCTTTTAGAAGAGCAGAATCCAAATATAGTGTTGAACAAGTAGGTGTAACGGTGGAGTTCTATGGTGGCGAACTTAATGGAGTAAGTTATTCTGATCCTGCTACTGTAAAAAAATATGCGAGGCGTTCTCAATTAGGGGAAATTTTTGAATTAGACCGGGCTACTTTGAAATCTGATGGTGTTTTTCGCAGCAGTCCAAGGGGTTGGTTCACTTTTGGTCATGCTACCTTTGCTTTGCTCTTCTTTTTCGGACACATTTGGCATGGCGCTAGAACATTGTTCCGAGATGTTTTTGCTGGTATTGATCCAGATTTGGATGCTCAAGTGGAATTTGGAACATTCCAAAAAGTGGGAGATCCAACTACAAGGAAACAGGCAGTTTGATACACATTGTTATAGTATCTTTCACCTCTCTTTTTTGATTTGACATGGGAAACATCTCCCATCCTTTCTTTGACTCTTTTTCTTTCTTTATATGGGAAATTATCCCAAATGACAAATGAATAGGTGTGGAAGTTATAATTGTAAATAAACCAGGATCGAATCTATGGAAGCATTGGTTTATACGTTCCTTTTAGTTTCGACTTTAGGGATAATTTTTTTCGCTATCTTCTTCCGAGAACCACCTAAGGTTCCACCAACTCCAACTAAAAGAATAAAATAATTTCATTTAAGTAAGAAGTCCCCCTATCTGGGAGACTTCTTACTTAAATTAGTCTCCGTGTTCTTCGAATGGATCTCTTAATTGTTGAGAGGGTTGCCCAAACGCGGTATATAAGGCATACCCAGTAAAGCTTACAAGTAAACCAGATATGGAGATGGCGACTAAAGTTGCTGTTT
>NW_028260324.1:7500-23448 GCF_056163025.1 Triticum urartu | reverse complement strand
CGTAGAGAATTGAGAATTTTCATGTCTTTCAATTCTCGTACTCGTAATTGGAAAGTTATGGAAGGAGACCCATCATTTTGCAATGAAAACAACATATAAAACTCTGGACAATTTCGAAATCAGGCCAAGCGTCTTAATACATATGCAAAAAAATTCATTATTGGCCCACCATTGATTAGAAGATTTAGCTTGTATGAATCGCTATTGGTTTGATACGAATAATGACAATCGTTTCAGTATGTTAAGGATACAGATGTATCCACAATTCATTTAGAGTTACTTAATAGTCTATTTCTTATACCATATCTCTATCCCGTGAAATTCTCGAGCCAAAAGATGGATGCATATGCTGTGTTTCATTTTGCTAAATGATATCAATTAAATGGTGTATCAATTCCATAAATTGCATATAGCAATAAATAAATCAGCAAAATTCTTTCTAATATTTTAGATAGAAGAAACATTTCTTCTATCTAAAATATTAGAAAGAATGTACCCTTCTATCCAAATCCAATTTGCATCGATAAAATAAATCCAAATTCCAGTAGTAGATGAATAATTGCAAATTTGTGTGTGTACGAGATTAGAATAACTTCAAAATAACTGACATAATTTTGTATTTTTCCTGATCAGAAAAATACATGAAAAAGAAAGGAGGTAGAAAAATTTTTGGATTTATGGTTAAAGAAGAAAAAGAAGAAAACAGGGGTTCTGTTGAATTTCAAGTATTCAGTTTCACCAATAAGATACGGAGACTTGCTTCACATTTGGAATTACACAAAAAAGATTTTTCATCGGAAAGAGGTCTACGAAGACTTTTGGGAAAACGTCGACGTTTGCTGGCTTATTTGGCAAAGAAAAATAGAGTACGTTATAAGAAATTAATCGGTCAGTTGAATATTCGGGAGCAGTAATTTAATCGTTCAAATTTTTTTCTTGTTTTATTATTTTTTTAGTAGTCTTATAGTAGTCTTAGATTTTTCATTTTGATGAGCCTCGCTTTGAGGAATTCATGGAATAATCCATTTTCATGGAATAATGAATTAAGGAAGAAAGGATATGAGTCTACCGCTTACAAGAAAAGATCTCATGATAGTCAATATGGGCCCTCAACACCCATCAATGCATGGTGTTCTTCGACTGATCGTTACTCTCGATGGTGAGGATGTTATTGATTGTGAACCCATATTAGGGTATTTACACAGAGGAATGGAAAAAATCGCGGAAAACCGAACTATTATACAATACTTACCTTATGTAACAAGGATATAGAGAGATTGTAGAAAGGGGATAGGATAGTTATTTTTGCAAGAGACTTGTTGTAAATTCCTTAACTTAAGAAAGAAAAAAGAATAAAAACACAGATACATAACATAAAAAAAAGAATAAATAAGACGAGATTCGACCTCCCCCTACATATTTAATTTCCTCTCCTATACAAAAACTAGCAAGACCCACTCCATTGGTAATTCCATCAATAACACCCTTATCAAAAAACTCCGTGAGTTCGGTTAACCCTCTTATACCGAGGGTAAAGACCCTAGTATAGAAAATATCTATATAACCACGATTATATGACCAACTGTATATATTTTTTTTTACTTGATCTAAAAATTCTTTTTTAGGATTTCCTTTGTAAAAAGAGTTTATTAAATCCAAATTCTGAAAAAAAGAATAAGCGGATCCATAGAAGATATATGCTATGAATAAACCAAAGATAGCTAGACTTACAGAAGAAATTGCATTAGTAATAAATTCATATGAATTTACAAAAGAATTAGAACTTTCCTGGGTAAAGTTTATTGAGGGAGTTAACCACTTTGATAATATGGTTAACTCTGCTATTCCATTACCAATTCCTCCATTATCAAAAGAGATTCCTATGAATCCAATGAACAAAGTGAAAAGTAGTAATATAAGAAGAGGAAATAACATAGTATTTCCCGTTTCATGCGGATAGGCAAAAGTTTTTTTAGCCCCAAAAGACGTAGTAAAGGATCCTATCCTATTTCTTGTATTACCTTGAATTTTTGGTATATTTTGTGAAAAAAAAGAAACTCCACTCTTCGTTGTTGATAAAACGAAATCCCTATTCACTCCTTTGGGTATCCTTTTTCCCCATAAGGATATTGAATACAAGGAACTCTCTTTAGTGCTACTGTAATTTTGAAAATGAACACGCAAATACCCATCAAATGTAAGTAAATATATCCGAAACATATAAAAGGCAGTTAATCCTGCAGTAAAGGAGGCTATTATTCCAAAAAAGGGCGAATACAACCAACTATTACTAAGGATTTCATCTTTGGACCAGAAGCAAGCAAGAGGTGGAATACCACAAAGAGAAAGTGTACCCCATAAAAAAGTAGTTCTTGTGATTGGAATGTATTTTCTTAAACCGCCCATAAGAACCATATTTTGACTTTTATCTGGTGAATATCCAACAAGAGGTTCCATTGAATGAATAACGGATCCGGATCCCAAGAACAATAAAGCTTTTGAATAAGCATGAGTGATCAAATGGAATAAAGCAGCTTGATAAGAACCTATACCTAGAGCTAACATCATATAACCCAATTGAGACATTGTAGAATAGGCTAAGCTTCTTTTAATATCTCTCTGAGCAAGAGCTAAAGTAGCTCCTAAGAATAGTGTTATTGTACCTACTAAAGAAATAAAACTCATTATCAAAGGTAAAGATATGAAAAGAGGAAGAAGTCGAGCTAGAAGAAAAATTCCCGCAGCAACCATAGTTGCTGCGTGTATAAGAGCCGAAATAGGAGTGGGCCCTTCCATAGCATCGGGTAACCATACGTGAAGAGGGAATTGTGCGGATTTCGCAACTGCACCAAGGAATAATAAAAAAGCACACAAAGTAGTAAGTAAAGAGTTAATTCCATTATTAGGAATCCAGTTATTAGCTATTTTGAACAAATCCCTAAACTCTAAACTACCTGTTATCCAAAAAAAACCTAAAATTCCTAATAATAGACCAAAATCCCCTACACGATTAGTTACAAAAGCTTTTTGACAAGCACTCGCTGCGATTGGTCGTGTAAACCAAAAGCCTATCAATAAATAAGAACACATTCCCACGAGTTCCCAAAAAAAATAAATTTGTATCAAATTGGAGCTAGTAACCAATCCCAACATGGAAGTATTGAAAAAACTTATATAAACAAAAAATCTCAAATATCCTTCATCGTGAGACATATAACCATCACTATAAATAAGAACCAGGATTCCTACAGTAGTAATTAGTATTAACATAATAGAAGTAAGTGGGTCAATCAAGTATCCAAATTCTAAAGAAAAATCATTATTGACGGTCCAAGACCATAGATATTGATAGATCGAACTTCCATTTATTTGTTGAATAGACAGTTGAACTGAGAATACCATAGCTATACTTAAGAGTAAAACACTAGGAAAAGCCCATATGCGACGAAGATTTTTTGTTGCTGTCGGAATAAGAATAAGGCCAAATCCCATTGACATAATAACTGGAAGTGGGAGAAGAGGGATTACCCATGCATATTGATATGTATGTTCCATAAGAAAAGAAATTGCAATTTTTACTTCAATTTTTACTTCAATTTTTCTATAAAATTGTTTCCGATTCACCAAACCAATTCTTATCTCTTTCTGAAAGAATAAATAAAAAGAATAAGAAAAAATACTGAAATTCTTAATTTTTCCAAAATTTATCTCATTGAAATAATTAAAAATTAAGAATGGGTTTAGTTGGTTAAATTAAAAAAGTTAATAAAATAACTAGGTAACGAAGTTATTTTATTAACTAAATAAAGATATTTATAAAAATAAAAAAAAAAAAGTGGAATCATTTTACTTTCTATTCATAATTCATTTTTATATTTCTTTAAAACAAAGATGAAACAGCTCTCTTGTTCCATAATTAACTGATTGAGTGAATTCCAATGAAAACCTATGTTTATAAGAAATTATCGAATAGTCCTTACTTCATATAGAACTAAAATTCTAATGACTATAAATTACCTAAGTTTTAGAATGTCTTGTTTAAGAGACTCAGTATTTTTTGTTTTGATTGGAATTCCTTTCCTTTATGGAATACCATTCTGAACTTAATTAACTATTTTCATTTTCCCTTCTTTTTATCCCCCCGTCTTATCTTATATGGGGGATAGGCTTCCATACCATATATCTATATATGGAGTATACTTGATATATAAATAGATATAAATAGATTTAAATGAGAAACCCTTCTATATATTCTATATTATTAAAAAAAAAGTATAAAATATATAAAGAAAAAATGTTAAAAAATTCTTGTTGTCTTATCCGCATTAGACAAAATGAAGTAAAAAATAATTCAAAATTTAAGTATCTTTCAGTATCTAAGTATAAATACTAATAAAAAGAAGAAAGAAGGATTGATTTGCAGCAATAGATGTCTTTCACATACAACTAGAAAAAAGTAATTTCCTTTTTGAATGGCAGTTCCAAAAAAACGTACTTCAATGTCAAAAAAGCGTATTCGTAAAAATATTTGGAAGAAAAAGACTTATTTTTCCATAGTACAATCTTATTCTTTAGTAAAATCAAGATCATTTTCGAGCGGTAATGAGCATCCAAAACCAAAGGGTTTTTCTGGGCAACAAACAAATAATAAGATTTTGGAATAATATGAATTGACTTATCAAAAAAGAATTCCAATTATTTAATAATTTGGATTCTTCTTTGAATGTACTTTTATGTGTCGAATTACTCGGTACAATATTCTTAGAACAAAAAACCCCTCTTATCTTATATATACAAGAAAAAAAAAGTTTTGTTTGGTATACTGTGTGCTAAGTATTCTTTTCCTATCAATGAACTTTTCATAATTTTCCTAATAGAATCCTCATATTCTATTAGGAAAATTATGAAAAGTGGAGTATTCTTACAATAGGACTTACAACTTCCACCTATCTTCTCCAAAATCATAAGGTTAGTAAATCTTATTAATAAGAGCATAAAGACTTTCATTCTAGAAATTTTTAAAAAATCCAAAAAGCCTTTTCTATTTATCCATTTTATTTTAATTTCATCATTAAATAGAAACCCTTTTGGATTTTTTTCATTGTATTGAAAGAATTTTCAAAATGTAAAGGGGAAATTAATTAGAAAAAATTAGTTCTATAATTGCAAGTTAGAAAAAAGAAGTTCCAACTCTTTCAAGCAGTGTTTGTGTTTCTATTGGGCAAAGCAAGAGTTTATTGTAAAAAAAAAAAATGGAAACGATACTACCAAACGAAGTCTATTTTAATGAAAACTCTAATGTTCCTAAATTTTATGGACTTTCCCAATATCGACGATTCCCAAGATAATAGCTATTATTCTTTTAAGTTACCTATTATTTGAAGTTAGCCGCCATGGTGAAATTGGTAGACACGCTGCTCTTAGGAAGCAGTGCTCAAGCATCTCGGTTCGAATCCGAGTGGCGGCATTCTTGAAAAAGAATACAATAGATTAGAAATCAATTCGAAATTTACAATTTTGTAATGGGACCTTCCCCTTATGCTATTTGCAACTTTAGAACATATACTAACTCATATCTCTTTCTCAACGATTTCAATTGTGATTACGATTCATTTTATAACCTTATTAGTTCGTGAACTTGGAGGATTACGCGATTCGTCAGAAAAAGGAATGATAGTTACTTTTTTCTCTATAACAGGATTCTTAGTTTCTCGTTGGGCTTCCTCGGGACATTTTCCATTAAGTAATTTATATGAGTCATTGATCTTCCTTTCATGGGCCCTGTATATTCTTCATACCATTCCTAAAATACAGAACTCTAAAAATGATTTAAGCACAATAACTACGCCAAGTACTATTTTAACGCAAGGCTTTGCCACATCGGGTCTTTTAACTGAAATGCATCAATCCACGATACTAGTACCTGCTCTACAATCTCAGTGGTTAATGATGCATGTCAGTATGATGTTATTAAGCTATGCAACTCTTTTGTGCGGATCCTTATTATCTGCCGCTATTCTAATCATTAGATTTCGAAATAATTTCCATTTCTTTTCTAAAAAGAAAAAAAATGTTTTAAATAAAACATTTTTCTTTAGTGATATTAAATATTTTTATGCAAAAAGAAGTGCTTTAAAAAGAACCTCTGTCCCTTCATTTCCAAATTATTACAAATATCAATTAACGGAGCGTTTGGATTCTTGGAGTTATCGTGTCATTAGCCTAGGATTTACCCTTTTAACCGTAGGTATTCTTTGTGGAGCAGTATGGGCTAATGAGGCCTGGGGATCCTATTGGAATTGGGATCCTAAGGAAACTTGGGCATTTATTACTTGGACCATATTCGCAATTTATTTACATAGTAGAACAAATCCAAATTGGAAGGGTACGAATTCTGCACTTATAGCTTTGATAGGATTTCTTATAATTTGGATTTGTTATTTTGGTATAAATCTATTAGGAATAGGCTTACATAGTTATGGTTCGTTTACATTAACACCTAAATGATTACATAAAATAAAACCTTCATGAAATGAAGGTTTTTACTTTTATGTTTTATTTGAGAACCCCTTGAACGCCTTATCAAAGGGTTCTCAAAAATTCGAGATAGATCTAATTATACTTTTTTACTTATTTCTGCATTATATACTTTTTTACTTATTTCTGCATTAATAGAGCAGACGAGTAAAAAAAAGCAAACCTATTTAGGATAATAATTGGATAAGAGAGCCTCTACCCTGTCAACGGATAGGGAGAGAACAAAATCTGGATAAATACCAATTCCTATTACTGGTAAAAAGATACAGATTAAAATAAAGAGTTCTCGTGGTCCAGAATCCACAAAATTTGCGTTTGGAACATTAAATAGCTTGTATCCATAGAACATCTGGCGTAACATAGATAATAAATAAATAGGAGTTAATATCATTCCAATTGCCATTACAAAAGTAATTAGTGTTTTTGGCATTAACAGAAATTTTGGACTAGTAATTAGTCCAAAAAATACTACTAATTCTGCGACAAAACCACTCATTCCTGGTAAGGCAAGAGAAGCCATTGAAAAGCTACTAAACATGGTAAAAATTTTAGGCATTGGGATAGATATTCCCCCCAGTTCTTCGAGATAAACAAGACGCATTCTATCAGAAGCGGTTCCTGCCAAGAAAAAAAGTGTAGCACCAATAAATCCATGGGATAATATTTGTAAAATAGCTCCATTGAGTCCAATGTTGGTTATGGAACCAATTCCTATAATTATGAAACCCATGTGAGATACAGAGGAATAAGCTATTCTTTTTTTGAAATTTCGTTGACCAAGAGAAGTTGAAGCTGCATAGATTATTTGGATCGCTCCTATTATTACTAACCAGGGCGAAAATAGATAATGAGCATGAGGTAACAATTCCATGTTGATCCGAATCAATCCATATGCTCCCATCTTTAATAATATTCCCGCTAAAAGCATACATGTACTATAATGTGCTTCCCCATGGGTATCTGGTAACCACGTATGTAGGGGTATAATCGGCAATTTGACAGCATAAGCAATAAGGAAGCCAAAATATAAAAGTATTTCCAAGGTTGCAGGGTATGATTGATTAATTAATCTTTCCAAATCTAATCCTGGTTCGTTGGAACCATATAAGCCCATACCCAGAACTCCGATTAAGAAAAAAATGGAACCGCCTGCAGTATACAAAATAAACTTTGTAGCTGAATATAGACGCCTCTTCCCCCCCCACATGGATAAAAGTAAGTAAACAGGAATTAATTCTAACTCCCACATGATAAAAAAAAGTAAAAGGTCTCGCGAAGAAAATAATCCTATTTGACCACTATACATTGCGAGCATCAGGAAATAGAATAATCGCGAATTCCGTGTAATTGGCCAAGCTGCTAAAGTAGCTAAAGTAGTGATAAATCCTGTCAATAAAATAGATCCTAATGAAAGTCCATCGATTCCCAATCTCCAGTGGAAATCGAAGACATCTATCCATTTATAATCCTCCTTTAATTGGATTAAGGGATCCTCCAGTTGGAAATGATAACAGAACGCATAAGTCATTAGAAGGAATTCTAATAAACAAATAGATATAGTATACCACCTAACGACTTTGTTTCCCTTATGAGGTAAAAAGAAAATTAATGAACCTGCAAATATCGGCAAAACAACAAGTATTGTTAACCAAGGAAAATAACTCATGATAAAGTGATAAAGACAAGATACGTTTTGACCAGAAAAGCCCGTGCTCGATTATTTCGAGCACAGGCTTCTTCGGTAAAGAGGAATCAGACGATTCGAGTGAAGTTTTTTGTAACGTATCAATAAGATAGAGCCATGCTACGTGTTGTTTCAGGCCCTAAATAAACGCGGACACTTAAAAAATCTGTCGGGCAGGCAGATTCACATCTCTTACAACCCACACAATCTTCGGTTCTCGGCGCGGAAGCAATTTGCTTGGCTTTACATCCATCCCAGGGTATCATTTCTAATACATCTGTTGGACAAGCTCGTACACATTGAGTGCATCCTATACATGTATCGTAAATTTTTACGGAATGTGACATTGGATCTATAAATTTTTCTTTTCAACATAAAATTTTTCGATCTGGTAAAAATGAAATTAGTACTATAATGAGTCATATGTATTGTAGACACCAGACGAAGCAATGGTTTATCCAAACTTCAAAAAAAAAAATCTATTTTTTAATCTGTTTGTGAGAAAGCGTGAAGAGAGCCAAGAGACTTTAATTTTGGATTTCAACAATAAATAAGAAATAAGAAAGAATTTTACGAATTGTACAGACGAATTCGAATTAGCCAATAAATTGGCTATCGTCTTTTCAATATAAATTATTGCAATATTCAAATTGCAATATCAATGAATTACAAATACAAAAATTCATTTAAGTGAAAAAGAATACTATGCAATAATCTACTAAAAAAAATGGATATTCTCAAATAATACTAAGAAAATAGTATTGATTTCTATTTATTTTAATATGTGCGCCTTTGTTTAGAGGATTCTATGTCTAATTATTCAAAAGTCTAATTATTCAATAAATTAGATTGATTGATACGAGTGGATTTCCTATTACGATGGATGGAAGAAAGAATGGATAGTCCAATAGCGGCTTCAGCAGCTGCAAGGGCTATAACAAAAATTGCGAAAATATCTCCTTTTAATTGGCGACTATCAAATAGATCAGAAAATGTTACGAGATTTAGATTAATTGAATTCAGTATAAGTTCAAGACATATTAGAGCTCTAACCATGTTTCGGCTTGTGATCAATCCATAGATACCAATCGAAAATAAATAGACACTCAAAAAAAGTACATGCTCAAACATCATTAACTAACTCCTTATCAATCTCGATTCATTTCAATATGAGGGCAAGAATTGAACCGATTCAATTAATTACAATAGAACAATTACACAACAAAAGAAAAAAAAAAAAAAAAAAAAGGAGGTATTTGTTGGCAGTAGATGGATTTTACTAAATCAAAATTGTGATTCTTTAGTTATTTATTTTAGATTTGCAATTCTTATAATTTGTACTTTTTCTAAGTTTTCTTATTGCCGAGCCATAGTAATTGCACCTATTAAAGAAACTAGAAGAATTATGGAAATGAGTTCAAACGGAAGATAAAAATCGGTTGCTAAATGAATTCCAATTTGTTGAACATTATTTATGAGACCCTGTTCTACTATTTGGTTTGATCTTGTAGTCCAAAGAATTCCATACCACGACGTATCTGGGATAGTAGTCATTAGTGAAAAAACAATAGTTATACAAACGAGTGAAGTGAACCCATCTCCAATAGTCCAATAATTCTTATCTTTAGACCATTCTGAGCCATTTACGAACATTACAGCGAATATGATCAAGACATTTATGGCTCCCACATAAATAAGAAGTTGTGCGACAGCTACAAAGTAGGAATTTAATAAAAAATAGAATAAGGATATACAAACAAGAACTAATCCCAGCGAAAAGGCAGAATAAATGGGGTTGGTAAGTAATACTACTCCTAGACCCCCTAGTAGAAGAACAAATCCCCCAAATAGCATAAGAATCTCATGTATTGGTCCAGGTAAATCCATTATGGATAAAAAGAAATTAATAGTATAAAATTTTTCATGAACTGACTAAAACTAAAGGATTCAAGGAAGGAAAAAAGGATTAGGGTATTTTTTTGTGTATAAACTTATAGTTATAAATTATATTATATCACGAAAATCTAGTCTGATTTAAAATAAGAAATAATTTCCAATAAGCAGTAGTTTTTCGTTTTTCTTTATAGTTTAATTTTAAAGTTTAATAAAGAATTATTAGATTTTTATAACAGAAAGACAAAATCAAAGTTTAGTAATCAGTAATCGTTCTTGAATTCGAAGATTTTTCTTTGTTTATTTTACTTTCAGACGAATTCCTAATTGTTTGAATTGTGTAATCTCCCATTATGGAGATTGGTAACCGACTTAAAGCAATTTGATTGTAATTCAATTCATGACGATCATAGGTAGAAAGTTCATATTCTTCAGTCATTGATAAACAGCTTGTTGGACAGTACTCAACACAATTGCCACAAAATATACAAACTCCGAAATCAATACTATAATTAAGCAATTGTTTTCTTTTAATATCCTTTTCAAATCTCCAATCCACAACGGGTAAATCTATCGGACATACGCGAACACATACTTCACAAGCAATACATTTATCAAATTCAAAGTGGATTCGCCCTCGGAAACGCTCTGGTGTAATTGATTTTTCATAAGGGTAGTGAATCGTTATAGGTAAACGATTTGTGTGGGATAAGGTAGTTATGAAACTTTGACCTATGTACCTTGTAGCACGTATTGTTTGTTGACCATAACTCATGAACCCAGTTACCATAGGGAACATATTCATTCTAAATATCTATGAAAAAGATATGTTTCTTTCTCTTGTTTGAGAGAGCTTTTGTGTTGAAAATATTCTTACTATTATTGTATTATCTTATTTATAGTGAAACAAGTTGAGAAGAGGTTGTTAATAAGAGATTGCCCAGGGAAATAGGTAAAAGAAATTTCCATCCAAGATTTAATAACTGATCCATTCTCATCCTCGGTAAAGTCCATCTTATTGTGATAGAAATGAAGAGAAATAAATAAGCTTTAGTTAATGTAATAAATATACCCATTGTCATTTCCAAAATTCCAACTGCTTTATTCATTTGGAAAAAATCAAAAAAGGATATATAGGGAATAGATAAATTCCACCCGCCCAAGTAGAGAACTGTTACAAATAAAGAAGAAACTAATAAATTTAGGTAAGAAACAAGATAAAATAAACCATATTTGATACCGGAATATTCAGTTTGGTAACCTGCTACTAATTCTTCCTCCGCTTCTGGTAAATCAAAGGGTAATCTTTCACATTCTGCCAAAGAAGAAATTAAAAAAACCAGAAAACCTATAGGCTGACGCCAAATATTCCATCCAAAAAAACCGTATTTTGACTGTGCTTCAACTATATCAACTGTACTTGAACTGTTAGATAATCATAGTCGGTGATAACATCACAGTTCCCACCGCTATTTCAAAACCGTACATGAAACCTTAGCTTCATACGGCTTCTCTATGATCAGAAAAAGGAAAGGACTGTTTTGTTCCTAGCCCCGGGGGCGTAGATAGAATTAGATAAAATAAAATAGATTTGAAAGTCCTAAATTAGACCAAAGGAATTCCGTCTGCTAGAATAAGAAAAAGCGCTTCCGAATTGATCTCATCCTTTATAATATAATGAAAATTTTTCTTTGTTCAGTAATAACTTAATCTTGGAATAAAACACTTGTTACTTGTTATAGGAATTCAATTAATAAATGGAAAGAGTTGGGTATTAGTTCATGAGCAATTCTGCATGAATATGGATAGAGGAAGGAAATAATGAAAATTTTTTCTAGTGCACTCCATATCTTTTTTACTATTCTTCTTTCCCCAGGGAGGGGGTATTTAAAAAGAAAAAATGGATAAAGGGTTAATTCGTTCTTGATAGCCATTTCCTTAACAAGTGAATGGGAACATACTCTGGATCGGAATCCGAAGAAAGTACTACTTGATAATTTCTACAAATTGCAAGTCCTTATTATGATTCCTTTTATGGGCAAAAATCTCTAATGTTTTAGATTTTCCATTACTAATCCTTTATGTACTTTAGTGTTCCTAACCCTTCACTAACTTTTGGTGGATTCTTCTTATGGATTATTAAGTTATAGTAATAACTAGGAGTATTCTAGTAATGGAATTCCATATCGTGAATCCTTTATTCTTGGCCGCTTCAAGATATGATGACTAATTAAAAAATATCAACCTTGGGATAAAGAGTTTACACTGCTTATGTTTACTTCCACTTTTTTCTTGTACGTAGGAAATGAGATTTTTTCTTTTTACTACAAATTTATAAGCTGTTTTGTTTCACTCATATAGCTATCTAGTTTAACTTACCAACCCAAATACTAAATAAGAAAAGGAATATAAATAGTTAATGGATTTTATAGGAAAAAGATCTATTTTAACGAATCACACGTAGAGATATTGCTAGCACACAAAAAGTTAATGGTATTTCATAACTAATGGATTGAGCAGCAGCTCGTAGACCGCCTGAAAAAGAATATTTATTATTTGAGCTATATCCTGCCATAAGAAGACCAATAGGAGCTATACTTGAAATGGCAATCCATAAAAAAACACCAATACTAAGATCGGCTAAAACAAAATGATATCCCAAAGGGATAACTAAAAAACTTAATAAAACTGATATGACTGCTATAGAGGGTCCAATGCTAAATAAAGAAATATCTCCTCGGGATGGCAGAATATCTTCTTTAAAAAGTAGCTTAGTCCCATCTGCTATAGCTTGAAGCAGGCCCAGGGGGCCAGCATATTCAGGACCAATACGTTGTTGTATCGACGCAGATATTTCTCTTTCTAACCACACAATTACGAGTACCTCTATTGTTATTCCCAAAAGGAGGGTCAAAATGGGTAGAATCGATATCAGTCCATAGACTTCTTTTAATAATTCCAATTTCGAAAAAGAATTGATAGTTTCTACCTCTACCCTATCTATTATCATTTCAACGATCAACTTCCCCCATAATGATATCTATACTACCTAATATCGTCATGATATCAGCCAATTTCATTTTTTTAACTAGCTGAGGAAGAATTTGCAAATTAATAAACCCGGGTGGACGGATTTTCCATCTCCAGGGGAAAAGGCTATCATCTCCTACTAGATAAATCCCTAATTCACCTTTTGGGGCTTCTACTCTTACATAAAGCTCTTG
The DNA here is from genome assembly GCF_056163025.1 of Triticum urartu. NCBI lineage: Eukaryota > Viridiplantae > Streptophyta > Magnoliopsida > Poales > Poaceae > Triticum > Triticum urartu. Next base: position 10,110 of record NW_028260324.1, on the reverse strand, counting down.
TCTTGACAATTCAAAATTGGGCGAAGGTTTTTTACCAAGAAATTTATACTCAAAATCATTCCATTCAGAATTATTTTCTTTCTTAAAGCGTCGGACTTCTAAATTTTCATAAGGTCCTCCAGGAATTTTTTCTACAGCTTGTTGAATTATTTTGATGGATTCCCTCATTTCACCAATTCGTACTAAATAGCGAGCTAACGAATCCCCTTCTTTTTGCCATTGGACTTTCCAATCAAATTGGTTGTAAGACTCATAAGGATCTACTTTACGAAGATCCCATTGTATTCCAGAAGCTCGTAACATCGGTCCCGATAAGCCCCAATTTACTGCTTCTTCTCCGCTAATAAAACCTACTCCTTCAACTCGCTCTAAAAAAATTGGATTCTGTGTAATAAGTTGTTGATATTCAACAACTCCGCGTAAAAAATAATCACAGAAATCTAAACATTTATCGATCCATCCATAAGGTAGATCGGCGGCTACTCCTCCGATGCGAAAGTAATTGTGCATCATTCGCATACCTGTAGCAGCTTCAAATAGATCATATATTAATTCTCTCTCTCTAAAAATATAGAAAAAAGGAGTCTGTGCGCCGAGATCCGCCATAAAAGGTCCAAGCCATAGCAAGTGAGAGAAGCTATCCGGCTTAATTCTAACATAATTACCCTAATATAGCTGGCTCTTTGTGGTATTTGAATATTCTCCAAGAATTCTGGTGCATTTACTGTTATTGCTTCTGTAAACATAGTAGCTAAATAATCCCACCTTGTTACATAAGGTAAGTATTGTATAATAGTTCGGTTTTCCGCGATTTTTTCCATTCCTCTGTGTAAATACCCTAATATGGGTTCACAATCAATAACATCCTCACCATCGAGAGTAACGATCAGTCGAAGAACACCATGCATTGATGGGTGTTGAGGGCCCATATTGACTATCATGAGATCTTTTCTTGTAAGCGGTAGACTCATATCCTTTCTTCCTTAATTCATTATTCCATGAAAATGGATTATTCCATGAATTCCTCAAAGCGAGGCTCATCAAAATGAAAAATCTAAGACTACTATAAGACTACTAAAAAAATAATAAAACAAGAAAAAAATTTGAACGATTAAATTACTGCTCCCGAATATTCAACTGACCGATTAATTTCTTATAACGTACTCTATTTTTCTTTGCCAAATAAGCCAGCAAACGTCGACGTTTTCCCAAAAGTCTTCGTAGACCTCTTTCCGATGAAAAATCTTTTTTGTGTAATTCCAAATGTGAAGCAAGTCTCCGTATCTTATTGGTGAAACTGAATACTTGAAATTCAACAGAACCCCTGTTTTCTTCTTTTTCTTCTTTAACCATAAATCCAAAAATTTTTCTACCTCCTTTCTTTTTCATGTATTTTTCTGATCAGGAAAAATACAAAATTATGTCAGTTATTTTGAAGTTATTCTAATCTCGTACACACACAAATTTGCAATTATTCATCTACTACTGGAATTTGGATTTATTTTATCGATGCAAATTGGATTTGGATAGAAGGGTACATTCTTTCTAATATTTTAGATAGAAGAAATGTTTCTTCTATCTAAAATATTAGAAAGAATTTTGCTGATTTATTTATTGCTATATGCAATTTATGGAATTGATACACCATTTAATTGATATCATTTAGCAAAATGAAACACAGCATATGCATCCATCTTTTGGCTCGAGAATTTCACGGGATAGAGATATGGTATAAGAAATAGACTATTAAGTAACTCTAAATGAATTGTGGATACATCTGTATCCTTAACATACTGAAACGATTGTCATTATTCGTATCAAACCAATAGCGATTCATACAAGCTAAATCTTCTAATCAATGGTGGGCCAATAATGAATTTTTTTGCATATGTATTAAGACGCTTGGCCTGATTTCGAAATTGTCCAGAGTTTTATATGTTGTTTTCATTGCAAAATGATGGGTCTCCTTCCATAACTTTCCAATTACGAGTACGAGAATTGAAAGACATGAAAATTCTCAATTCTCTACGGCGTCTAGTAGATAGAAACAAGAAAATCAGAAGAATCTTTCTCTCTATTCACTATCATTCCGCGTCTTCGACTTCTATTAGTTTCTTTTCTTCTTTAATGCAATAGCTATAGTTTGATATAAGAATCCATTTCTCAAAGTAATGGAAACCATTCTCTTATAGGAAATGGTTCGAAAATCGCTATTCCACCTTTTAGGTATCGTGAAAAGTGATACCTGTGAAGATCGTGCATTTCAGTCAAATTCAGATCCGTTTTTCGAGTCCATGATATAATATAACCAAATTGGATAGATCTTCCACCTGTTTAGCTAAGAAAGAATAGATACAGAGGTGGATAATAGATCGATATGAAGATCATGAGCTGCCCCATAATGAAATCGCCAGTAGTCGCGAATATCTCCTTCTTCCCTAATCCAAGATTGGAGAAAGAAGATCTAAGAGGGACCTATGGAGAATGTAGTCAGAAATCCATAATAGAGTCCGACCACAACGACCGAATTAATTATCCTCATCGAGAAACTTAGACTACTAAATAGAAAAGATTTGAAAATCATGGCATGGGTCTCCTTTTTTTCTTTCT
>NW_028260323.1:0-15000 GCF_056163025.1 Triticum urartu | reverse complement strand
CCTCGCTTTGAGGAATTCATGGAATAATCCATTTTCATGGAATAATGAATTAAGGAAGAAAGGATATGAGTCTACCGCTTACAAGAAAAGATCTCATGATAGTCAATATGGGCCCTCAACACCCATCAATGCATGGTGTTCTTCGACTGATCGTTACTCTCGATGGTGAGGATGTTATTGATTGTGAACCCATATTAGGGTATTTACACAGAGGAATGGAAAAAATCGCGGAAAACCGAACTATTATACAATACTTACCTTATGTAACAAGGTGGGATTATTTAGCTACTATGTTTACAGAAGCAATAACAGTAAATGCACCAGAATTCTTGGAGAATATTCAAATACCACAAAGAGCCAGCTATATTAGGGTAATTATGTTAGAATTAAGCCGGATAGCTTCTCACTTGCTATGGCTTGGACCTTTTATGGCGGATCTCGGCGCACAGACTCCTTTTTTCTATATTTTTAGAGAGAGAGAATTAATATATGATCTATTTGAAGCTGCTACAGGTATGCGAATGATGCACAATTACTTTCGCATCGGAGGAGTAGCCGCCGATCTACCTTATGGATGGATCGATAAATGTTTAGATTTCTGTGATTATTTTTTACGCGGAGTTGTTGAATATCAACAACTTATTACACAGAATCCAATTTTTTTAGAGCGAGTTGAAGGAGTAGGTTTTATTAGCGGAGAAGAAGCAGTAAATTGGGGCTTATCGGGACCGATGTTACGAGCTTCTGGAATACAATGGGATCTTCGTAAAGTAGATCCTTATGAGTCTTACAACCAATTTGATTGGAAAGTCCAATGGCAAAAAGAAGGGGATTCGTTAGCTCGCTATTTAGTACGAATTGGTGAAATGAGGGAATCCATCAAAATAATTCAACAAGCTGTAGAAAAAATTCCTGGAGGACCTTATGAAAATTTAGAAGTCCGACGCTTTAAGAAAGAAAATAATTCTGAATGGAATGATTTTGAGTATAAATTTCTTGGTAAAAAACCTTCGCGCCAATTTTGAATTGTCAAGACAAGAGCTTTATGTAAGAGTAGAAGCCCCAAAAGGTGAATTAGGGATTTATCTAGTAGGAGATGATAGCCTTTTCCCCTGGAGATGGAAAATCCGTCCACCCGGGTTTATTAATTTGCAAATTCTTCCTCAGCTAGTTAAAAAAATGAAATTGGCTGATATCATGACGATATTAGGTAGTATAGATATCATTATGGGGGAAGTTGATCGTTGAAATGATAATAGATAGGGTAGAGGTAGAAACTATCAATTCTTTTTCGAAATTGGAATTATTAAAAGAAGTCTATGGACTGATATCGATTCTACCCATTTTGACCCTCCTTTTGGGAATAACAATAGAGGTACTCGTAATTGTGTGGTTAGAAAGAGAAATATCTGCGTCGATACAACAACGTATTGGTCCTGAATATGCTGGCCCCCTGGGCCTGCTTCAAGCTATAGCAGATGGGACTAAGCTACTTTTTAAAGAAGATATTCTGCCATCCCGAGGAGATATTTCTTTATTTAGCATTGGACCCTCTATAGCAGTCATATCAGTTTTATTAAGTTTTTTAGTTATCCCTTTGGGATATCATTTTGTTTTAGCCGATCTTAGTATTGGTGTTTTTTTATGGATTGCCATTTCAAGTATAGCTCCTATTGGTCTTCTTATGGCAGGATATAGCTCAAATAATAAATATTCTTTTTCAGGCGGTCTACGAGCTGCTGCTCAATCCATTAGTTATGAAATACCATTAACTTTTTGTGTGCTAGCAATATCTCTACGTGTGATTCGTTAAAATAGATCTTTTTCCTATAAAATCCATTAACTATTTATATTCCTTTTCTTATTTAGTATTTGGGTTGGTAAGTTAAACTAGATAGCTATATGAGTGAAACAAAACAGCTTATAAATTTGTAGTAAAAAGAAAAAATCTCATTTCCTACGTACAAGAAAAAAGTGGAAGTAAACATAAGCAGTGTAAACTCTTTATCCCAAGGTTGATATTTTTTAATTAGTCATCATATCTTGAAGCGGCCAAGAATAAAGGATTCACGATATGGAATTCCATTACTAGAATACTCCTAGTTATTACTATAACTTAATAATCCATAAGAAGAATCCACCAAAAGTTAGTGAAGGGTTAGGAACACTAAAGTACATAAAGGATTAGTAATGGAAAATCTAAAACATTAGAGATTTTTGCCCATAAAAGGAATCATAATAAGGACTTGCAATTTGTAGAAATTATCAAGTAGTACTTTCTTCGGATTCCGATCCAGAGTATGTTCCCATTCACTTGTTAAGGAAATGGCTATCAAGAACGAATTAACCCTTTATCCATTTTTTCTTTTTAAATACCCCCTCCCTGGGGAAAGAAGAATAGTAAAAAAGATATGGAGTGCACTAGAAAAAATTTTCATTATTTCCTTCCTCTATCCATATTCATGCAGAATTGCTCATGAACTAATACCCAACTCTTTCCATTTATTAATTGAATTCCTATAACAAGTAACAAGTGTTTTATTCCAAGATTAAGTTATTACTGAACAAAGAAAAATTTTCATTATATTATAAAGGATGAGATCAATTCGGAAGCGCTTTTTCTTATTCTAGCAGACGGAATTCCTTTGGTCTAATTTAGGACTTTCAAATCTATTTTATTTTATCTAATTCTATCTACGCCCCCGGGGCTAGGAACAAAACAGTCCTTTCCTTTTTCTGATCATAGAGAAGCCGTATGAAGCTAAGGTTTCATGTACGGTTTTGAAATAGCGGTGGGAACTGTGATGTTATCACCGACTATGATTATCTAACAGTTCAAGTACAGTTGATATAGTTGAAGCACAGTCAAAATACGGTTTTTTTGGATGGAATATTTGGCGTCAGCCTATAGGTTTTCTGGTTTTTTTAATTTCTTCTTTGGCAGAATGTGAAAGATTACCCTTTGATTTACCAGAAGCGGAGGAAGAATTAGTAGCAGGTTACCAAACTGAATATTCCGGTATCAAATATGGTTTATTTTATCTTGTTTCTTACCTAAATTTATTAGTTTCTTCTTTATTTGTAACAGTTCTCTACTTGGGCGGGTGGAATTTATCTATTCCCTATATATCCTTTTTTGATTTTTTCCAAATGAATAAAGCAGTTGGAATTTTGGAAATGACAATGGGTATATTTATTACATTAACTAAAGCTTATTTATTTCTCTTCATTTCTATCACAATAAGATGGACTTTACCGAGGATGAGAATGGATCAGTTATTAAATCTTGGATGGAAATTTCTTTTACCTATTTCCCTGGGCAATCTCTTATTAACAACCTCTTCTCAACTTGTTTCACTATAAATAAGATAATACAATAATAGTAAGAATATTTTCAACACAAAAGCTCTCTCAAACAAGAGAAAGAAACATATCTTTTTCATAGATATTTAGAATGAATATGTTCCCTATGGTAACTGGGTTCATGAGTTATGGTCAACAAACAATACGTGCTACAAGGTACATAGGTCAAAGTTTCATAACTACCTTATCCCACACAAATCGTTTACCTATAACGATTCACTACCCTTATGAAAAATCAATTACACCAGAGCGTTTCCGAGGGCGAATCCACTTTGAATTTGATAAATGTATTGCTTGTGAAGTATGTGTTCGCGTATGTCCGATAGATTTACCCGTTGTGGATTGGAGATTTGAAAAGGATATTAAAAGAAAACAATTGCTTAATTATAGTATTGATTTCGGAGTTTGTATATTTTGTGGCAATTGTGTTGAGTACTGTCCAACAAGCTGTTTATCAATGACTGAAGAATATGAACTTTCTACCTATGATCGTCATGAATTGAATTACAATCAAATTGCTTTAAGTCGGTTACCAATCTCCATAATGGGAGATTACACAATTCAAACAATTAGGAATTCGTCTGAAAGTAAAATAAACAAAGAAAAATCTTCGAATTCAAGAACGATTACTGATTACTAAACTTTGATTTTGTCTTTCTGTTATAAAAATCTAATAATTCTTTATTAAACTTTAAAATTAAACTATAAAGAAAAACGAAAAACTACTGCTTATTGGAAATTATTTCTTATTTTAAATCAGACTAGATTTTCGTGATATAATATAATTTATAACTATAAGTTTATACACAAAAAAATACCCTAATCCTTTTTTCCTTCCTTGAATCCTTTAGTTTTAGTCAGTTCATGAAAAATTTTATACTATTAATTTCTTTTTATCCATAATGGATTTACCTGGACCAATACATGAGATTCTTATGCTATTTGGGGGATTTGTTCTTCTACTAGGGGGTCTAGGAGTAGTATTACTTACCAACCCCATTTATTCTGCCTTTTCGCTGGGATTAGTTCTTGTTTGTATATCCTTATTCTATTTTTTATTAAATTCCTACTTTGTAGCTGTCGCACAACTTCTTATTTATGTGGGAGCCATAAATGTCTTGATCATATTCGCTGTAATGTTCGTAAATGGCTCAGAATGGTCTAAAGATAAGAATTATTGGACTATTGGAGATGGGTTCACTTCACTCGTTTGTATAACTATTGTTTTTTCACTAATGACTACTATCCCAGATACGTCGTGGTATGGAATTCTTTGGACTACAAGATCAAACCAAATAGTAGAACAGGGTCTCATAAATAATGTTCAACAAATTGGAATTCATTTAGCAACCGATTTTTATCTTCCGTTTGAACTCATTTCCATAATTCTTCTAGTTTCTTTAATAGGTGCAATTACTATGGCTCGGCAATAAGAAAACTTAGAAAAAGTACAAATTATAAGAATTGCAAATCTAAAATAAATAACTAAAGAATCACAATTTTGATTTAGTAAAATCCATCTACTGCCAACAAATACCTCCTTTTTTTTTTTTTTTTTTTTCTTTTGTTGTGTAATTGTTCTATTGTAATTAATTGAATCGGTTCAATTCTTGCCCTCATATTGAAATGAATCGAGATTGATAAGGAGTTAGTTAATGATGTTTGAGCATGTACTTTTTTTGAGTGTCTATTTATTTTCGATTGGTATCTATGGATTGATCACAAGCCGAAACATGGTTAGAGCTCTAATATGTCTTGAACTTATACTGAATTCAATTAATCTAAATCTCGTAACATTTTCTGATCTATTTGATAGTCGCCAATTAAAAGGAGATATTTTCGCAATTTTTGTTATAGCCCTTGCAGCTGCTGAAGCCGCTATTGGACTATCCATTCTTTCTTCCATCCATCGTAATAGGAAATCCACTCGTATCAATCAATCTAATTTATTGAATAATTAGACTTTTGAATAATTAGACATAGAATCCTCTAAACAAAGGCGCACATATTAAAATAAATAGAAATCAATACTATTTTCTTAGTATTATTTGAGAATATCCATTTTTTTTAGTAGATTATTGCATAGTATTCTTTTTCACTTAAATGAATTTTTGTATTTGTAATTCATTGATATTGCAATTTGAATATTGCAATAATTTATATTGAAAAGACGATAGCCAATTTATTGGCTAATTCGAATTCGTCTGTACAATTCGTAAAATTCTTTCTTATTTCTTATTTATTGTTGAAATCCAAAATTAAAGTCTCTTGGCTCTCTTCACGCTTTCTCACAAACAGATTAAAAAATAGATTTTTTTTTTTGAAGTTTGGATAAACCATTGCTTCGTCTGGTGTCTACAATACATATGACTCATTATAGTACTAATTTCATTTTTACCAGATCGAAAAATTTTATGTTGAAAAGAAAAATTTATAGATCCAATGTCACATTCCGTAAAAATTTACGATACATGTATAGGATGCACTCAATGTGTACGAGCTTGTCCAACAGATGTATTAGAAATGATACCCTGGGATGGATGTAAAGCCAAGCAAATTGCTTCCGCGCCGAGAACCGAAGATTGTGTGGGTTGTAAGAGATGTGAATCTGCCTGCCCGACAGATTTTTTAAGTGTCCGCGTTTATTTAGGGCCTGAAACAACACGTAGCATGGCTCTATCTTATTGATACGTTACAAAAAACTTCACTCGAATCGTCTGATTCCTCTTTACCGAAGAAGCCTGTGCTCGAAATAATCGAGCACGGGCTTTTCTGGTCAAAACGTATCTTGTCTTTATCACTTTATCATGAGTTATTTTCCTTGGTTAACAATACTTGTTGTTTTGCCGATATTTGCAGGTTCATTAATTTTCTTTTTACCTCATAAGGGAAACAAAGTCGTTAGGTGGTATACTATATCTATTTGTTTATTAGAATTCCTTCTAATGACTTATGCGTTCTGTTATCATTTCCAACTGGAGGATCCCTTAATCCAATTAAAGGAGGATTATAAATGGATAGATGTCTTCGATTTCCACTGGAGATTGGGAATCGATGGACTTTCATTAGGATCTATTTTATTGACAGGATTTATCACTACTTTAGCTACTTTAGCAGCTTGGCCAATTACACGGAATTCGCGATTATTCTATTTCCTGATGCTCGCAATGTATAGTGGTCAAATAGGATTATTTTCTTCGCGAGACCTTTTACTTTTTTTTATCATGTGGGAGTTAGAATTAATTCCTGTTTACTTACTTTTATCCATGTGGGGGGGGAAGAGGCGTCTATATTCAGCTACAAAGTTTATTTTGTATACTGCAGGCGGTTCCATTTTTTTCTTAATCGGAGTTCTGGGTATGGGCTTATATGGTTCCAACGAACCAGGATTAGATTTGGAAAGATTAATTAATCAATCATACCCTGCAACCTTGGAAATACTTTTATATTTTGGCTTCCTTATTGCTTATGCTGTCAAATTGCCGATTATACCCCTACATACGTGGTTACCAGATACCCATGGGGAAGCACATTATAGTACATGTATGCTTTTAGCGGGAATATTATTAAAGATGGGAGCATATGGATTGATTCGGATCAACATGGAATTGTTACCTCATGCTCATTATCTATTTTCGCCCTGGTTAGTAATAATAGGAGCGATCCAAATAATCTATGCAGCTTCAACTTCTCTTGGTCAACGAAATTTCAAAAAAAGAATAGCTTATTCCTCTGTATCTCACATGGGTTTCATAATTATAGGAATTGGTTCCATAACCAACATTGGACTCAATGGAGCTATTTTACAAATATTATCCCATGGATTTATTGGTGCTACACTTTTTTTCTTGGCAGGAACCGCTTCTGATAGAATGCGTCTTGTTTATCTCGAAGAACTGGGGGGAATATCTATCCCAATGCCTAAAATTTTTACCATGTTTAGTAGCTTTTCAATGGCTTCTCTTGCCTTACCAGGAATGAGTGGTTTTGTCGCAGAATTAGTAGTATTTTTTGGACTAATTACTAGTCCAAAATTTCTGTTAATGCCAAAAACACTAATTACTTTTGTAATGGCAATTGGAATGATATTAACTCCTATTTATTTATTATCTATGTTACGCCAGATGTTCTATGGATACAAGCTATTTAATGTTCCAAACGCAAATTTTGTGGATTCTGGACCACGAGAACTCTTTATTTTAATCTGTATCTTTTTACCAGTAATAGGAATTGGTATTTATCCAGATTTTGTTCTCTCCCTATCCGTTGACAGGGTAGAGGCTCTCTTATCCAATTATTATCCTAAATAGGTTTGCTTTTTTTTACTCGTCTGCTCTATTAATGCAGAAATAAGTAAAAAAGTATATAATGCAGAAATAAGTAAAAAAGTATAATTAGATCTATCTCGAATTTTTGAGAACCCTTTGATAAGGCGTTCAAGGGGTTCTCAAATAAAACATAAAAGTAAAAACCTTCATTTCATGAAGGTTTTATTTTATGTAATCATTTAGGTGTTAATGTAAACGAACCATAACTATGTAAGCCTATTCCTAATAGATTTATACCAAAATAACAAATCCAAATTATAAGAAATCCTATCAAAGCTATAAGTGCAGAATTCGTACCCTTCCAATTTGGATTTGTTCTACTATGTAAATAAATTGCGAATATGGTCCAAGTAATAAATGCCCAAGTTTCCTTAGGATCCCAATTCCAATAGGATCCCCAGGCCTCATTAGCCCATACTGCTCCACAAAGAATACCTACGGTTAAAAGGGTAAATCCTAGGCTAATGACACGATAACTCCAAGAATCCAAACGCTCCGTTAATTGATATTTGTAATAATTTGGAAATGAAGGGACAGAGGTTCTTTTTAAAGCACTTCTTTTTGCATAAAAATATTTAATATCACTAAAGAAAAATGTTTTATTTAAAACATTTTTTTTCTTTTTAGAAAAGAAATGGAAATTATTTCGAAATCTAATGATTAGAATAGCGGCAGATAATAAGGATCCGCACAAAAGAGTTGCATAGCTTAATAACATCATACTGACATGCATCATTAACCACTGAGATTGTAGAGCAGGTACTAGTATCGTGGATTGATGCATTTCAGTTAAAAGACCCGATGTGGCAAAGCCTTGCGTTAAAATAGTACTTGGCGTAGTTATTGTGCTTAAATCATTTTTAGAGTTCTGTATTTTAGGAATGGTATGAAGAATATACAGGGCCCATGAAAGGAAGATCAATGACTCATATAAATTACTTAATGGAAAATGTCCCGAGGAAGCCCAACGAGAAACTAAGAATCCTGTTATAGAGAAAAAAGTAACTATCATTCCTTTTTCTGACGAATCGCGTAATCCTCCAAGTTCACGAACTAATAAGGTTATAAAATGAATCGTAATCACAATTGAAATCGTTGAGAAAGAGATATGAGTTAGTATATGTTCTAAAGTTGCAAATAGCATAAGGGGAAGGTCCCATTACAAAATTGTAAATTTCGAATTGATTTCTAATCTATTGTATTCTTTTTCAAGAATGCCGCCACTCGGATTCGAACCGAGATGCTTGAGCACTGCTTCCTAAGAGCAGCGTGTCTACCAATTTCACCATGGCGGCTAACTTCAAATAATAGGTAACTTAAAAGAATAATAGCTATTATCTTGGGAATCGTCGATATTGGGAAAGTCCATAAAATTTAGGAACATTAGAGTTTTCATTAAAATAGACTTCGTTTGGTAGTATCGTTTCCATTTTTTTTTTTTACAATAAACTCTTGCTTTGCCCAATAGAAACACAAACACTGCTTGAAAGAGTTGGAACTTCTTTTTTCTAACTTGCAATTATAGAACTAATTTTTTCTAATTAATTTCCCCTTTACATTTTGAAAATTCTTTCAATACAATGAAAAAAATCCAAAAGGGTTTCTATTTAATGATGAAATTAAAATAAAATGGATAAATAGAAAAGGCTTTTTGGATTTTTTAAAAATTTCTAGAATGAAAGTCTTTATGCTCTTATTAATAAGATTTACTAACCTTATGATTTTGGAGAAGATAGGTGGAAGTTGTAAGTCCTATTGTAAGAATACTCCACTTTTCATAATTTTCCTAATAGAATATGAGGATTCTATTAGGAAAATTATGAAAAGTTCATTGATAGGAAAAGAATACTTAGCACACAGTATACCAAACAAAACTTTTTTTTTCTTGTATATATAAGATAAGAGGGGTTTTTTGTTCTAAGAATATTGTACCGAGTAATTCGACACATAAAAGTACATTCAAAGAAGAATCCAAATTATTAAATAATTGGAATTCTTTTTTGATAAGTCAATTCATATTATTCCAAAATCTTATTATTTGTTTGTTGCCCAGAAAAACCCTTTGGTTTTGGATGCTCATTACCGCTCGAAAATGATCTTGATTTTACTAAAGAATAAGATTGTACTATGGAAAAATAAGTCTTTTTCTTCCAAATATTTTTACGAATACGCTTTTTTGACATTGAAGTACGTTTTTTTGGAACTGCCATTCAAAAAGGAAATTACTTTTTTCTAGTTGTATGTGAAAGACATCTATTGCTGCAAATCAATCCTTCTTTCTTCTTTTTATTAGTATTTATACTTAGATACTGAAAGATACTTAAATTTTGAATTATTTTTTACTTCATTTTGTCTAATGCGGATAAGACAACAAGAATTTTTTAACATTTTTTCTTTATATATTTTATACTTTTTTTTTAATAATATAGAATATATAGAAGGGTTTCTCATTTAAATCTATTTATATCTATTTATATATCAAGTATACTCCATATATAGATATATGGTATGGAAGCCTATCCCCCATATAAGATAAGACGGGGGGATAAAAAGAAGGGAAAATGAAAATAGTTAATTAAGTTCAGAATGGTATTCCATAAAGGAAAGGAATTCCAATCAAAACAAAAAATACTGAGTCTCTTAAACAAGACATTCTAAAACTTAGGTAATTTATAGTCATTAGAATTTTAGTTCTATATGAAGTAAGGACTATTCGATAATTTCTTATAAACATAGGTTTTCATTGGAATTCACTCAATCAGTTAATTATGGAACAAGAGAGCTGTTTCATCTTTGTTTTAAAGAAATATAAAAATGAATTATGAATAGAAAGTAAAATGATTCCACTTTTTTTTTTTTATTTTTATAAATATCTTTATTTAGTTAATAAAATAACTTCGTTACCTAGTTATTTTATTAACTTTTTTAATTTAACCAACTAAACCCATTCTTAATTTTTAATTATTTCAATGAGATAAATTTTGGAAAAATTAAGAATTTCAGTATTTTTTCTTATTCTTTTTATTTATTCTTTCAGAAAGAGATAAGAATTGGTTTGGTGAATCGGAAACAATTTTATAGAAAAATTGAAGTAAAAATTGAAGTAAAAATTGCAATTTCTTTTCTTATGGAACATACATATCAATATGCATGGGTAATCCCTCTTCTCCCACTTCCAGTTATTATGTCAATGGGATTTGGCCTTATTCTTATTCCGACAGCAACAAAAAATCTTCGTCGCATATGGGCTTTTCCTAGTGTTTTACTCTTAAGTATAGCTATGGTATTCTCAGTTCAACTGTCTATTCAACAAATAAATGGAAGTTCGATCTATCAATATCTATGGTCTTGGACCGTCAATAATGATTTTTCTTTAGAATTTGGATACTTGATTGACCCACTTACTTCTATTATGTTAATACTAATTACTACTGTAGGAATCCTGGTTCTTATTTATAGTGATGGTTATATGTCTCACGATGAAGGATATTTGAGATTTTTTGTTTATATAAGTTTTTTCAATACTTCCATGTTGGGATTGGTTACTAGCTCCAATTTGATACAAATTTATTTTTTTTGGGAACTCGTGGGAATGTGTTCTTATTTATTGATAGGCTTTTGGTTTACACGACCAATCGCAGCGAGTGCTTGTCAAAAAGCTTTTGTAACTAATCGTGTAGGGGATTTTGGTCTATTATTAGGAATTTTAGGTTTTTTTTGGATAACAGGTAGTTTAGAGTTTAGGGATTTGTTCAAAATAGCTAATAACTGGATTCCTAATAATGGAATTAACTCTTTACTTACTACTTTGTGTGCTTTTTTATTATTCCTTGGTGCAGTTGCGAAATCCGCACAATTCCCTCTTCACGTATGGTTACCCGATGCTATGGAAGGGCCCACTCCTATTTCGGCTCTTATACACGCAGCAACTATGGTTGCTGCGGGAATTTTTCTTCTAGCTCGACTTCTTCCTCTTTTCATATCTTTACCTTTGATAATGAGTTTTATTTCTTTAGTAGGTACAATAACACTATTCTTAGGAGCTACTTTAGCTCTTGCTCAGAGAGATATTAAAAGAAGCTTAGCCTATTCTACAATGTCTCAATTGGGTTATATGATGTTAGCTCTAGGTATAGGTTCTTATCAAGCTGCTTTATTCCATTTGATCACTCATGCTTATTCAAAAGCTTTATTGTTCTTGGGATCCGGATCCGTTATTCATTCAATGGAACCTCTTGTTGGATATTCACCAGATAAAAGTCAAAATATGGTTCTTATGGGCGGTTTAAGAAAATACATTCCAATCACAAGAACTACTTTTTTATGGGGTACACTTTCTCTTTGTGGTATTCCACCTCTTGCTTGCTTCTGGTCCAAAGATGAAATCCTTAGTAATAGTTGGTTGTATTCGCCCTTTTTTGGAATAATAGCCTCCTTTACTGCAGGATTAACTGCCTTTTATATGTTTCGGATATATTTACTTACATTTGATGGGTATTTGCGTGTTCATTTTCAAAATTACAGTAGCACTAAAGAGAGTTCCTTGTATTCAATATCCTTATGGGGAAAAAGGATACCCAAAGGAGTGAATAGGGATTTCGTTTTATCAACAACGAAGAGTGGAGTTTCTTTTTTTTCACAAAATATACCAAAAATTCAAGGTAATACAAGAAATAGGATAGGATCCTTTACTACGTCTTTTGGGGCTAAAAAAACTTTTGCCTATCCGCATGAAACGGGAAATACTATGTTATTTCCTCTTCTTATATTACTACTTTTCACTTTGTTCATTGGATTCATAGGAATCTCTTTTGATAATGGAGGAATTGGTAATGGAATAGCAGAGTTAACCATATTATCAAAGTGGTTAACTCCCTCAATAAACTTTACCCAGGAAAGTTCTAATTCTTTTGTAAATTCATATGAATTTATTACTAATGCAATTTCTTCTGTAAGTCTAGCTATCTTTGGTTTATTCATAGCATATATCTTCTATGGATCCGCTTATTCTTTTTTTCAGAATTTGGATTTAATAAACTCTTTTTACAAAGGAAATCCTAAAAAAGAATTTTTAGATCAAGTAAAAAAAAATATATACAGTTGGTCATATAATCGTGGTTATATAGATATTTTCTATACTAGGGTCTTTACCCTCGGTATAAGAGGGTTAACCGAACTCACGGAGTTTTTTGATAAGGGTGTTATTGATGGAATTACCAATGGAGTGGGTCTTGCTAGTTTTTGTATAGGAGAGGAAATTAAATATGTAGGGGGAGGTCGAATCTCGTCTTATTTATTCTTTTTTTTATGTTATGTATCTGTGTTTTTATTCTTTTTTCTTTCTTAAGTTAAGGAATTTACAACAAGTCTCTTGCAAAAATAACTATCCTATCCCCTTTCTACAATCTCTCTATATCCTTGTTACATAAGGTAAGTATTGTATAATAGTTCGGTTTTCCGCGATTTTTTCCATTCCTCTGTGTAAATACCCTAATATGGGTTCACAATCAATAACATCCTCACCATCGAGAGTAACGATCAGTCGAAGAACACCATGCATTGATGGGTGTTGAGGGCCCATATTGACTATCATGAGATCTTTTCTTGTAAGCGGTAGACTCATATCCTTTCTTCCTTAATTCATTATTCCATGAAAATGGATTATTCCATGAATTCCTCAAAGCGAGGCTCATCAAAATGAAAAATCTAAGACTACTATAAGACTACTAAAAAAATAATAAAACAAGAAAAAAATTTGAACGATTAAATTACTGCTCCCGAATATTCAACTGACCGATTAATTTCTTATAACGTACTCTATTTTTCTTTGCCAAATAAGCCAGCAAACGTCGACGTTTTCCCAAAAGTCTTCGTAGACCTCTTTCCGATGAAAAATCTTTTTTGTGTAATTCCAAATGTGAAGCAAGTCTCCGTATCTTATTGGTGAAACTGAATACTTGAAATTCAACAGAACCCCTGTTTTCTTCTTTTTCTTCTTTAACCATAAATCCAAAAATTTTTCTACCTCCTTTCTTTTTCATGTATTTTTCTGATCAGGAAAAATACAAAATTATGTCAGTTATTTTGAAGTTATTCTAATCTCGTACACACACAAATTTGCAATTATTCATCTACTACTGGAATTTGGATTTATTTTATCGATGCAAATTGGATTTGGATAGAAGGGTACATTCTTTCTAATATTTTAGATAGAAGAAATGTTTCTTCTATCTAAAATATTAGAAAGAATTTTGCTGATTTATTTATTGCTATATGCAATTTATGGAATTGATACACCATTTAATTGATATCATTTAGCAAAATGAAACACAGCATATGCATCCATCTTTTGGCTCGAGAATTTCACGGGATAGAGATATGGTATAAGAAATAGACTATTAAGTAACTCTAAATGAATTGTGGATACATCTGTATCCTTAACATACTGAAACGATTGTCATTATTCGTATCAAACCAATAGCGATTCATACAAGCTAAATCTTCTAATCAATGGTGGGCCAATAATGAATTTTTTTGCATATGTATTAAGACGCTTGGCCTGATTTCGAAATTGTCCAGAGTTTTATATGTTGTTTTCATTGCAAAATGATGGGTCTCCTTCCATAACTTTCCAATTACGAGTACGAGAATTGAAAGACATGAAAATTCTCAATTCTCTACGGCGTCTAGTAGATAGAAACAAGAAAATCAGAAGAATCTTTCTCTCTATTCACTATCATTCCGCGTCTTCGACTTCTATTAGTTTCTTTTCTTCTTTAATGCAATAGCTATAGTTTGATATAAGAATCCATTTCTCAAAGTAATGGAAACCATTCTCTTATAGGAAATGGTTCGAAAATCGCTATTCCACCTTTTAGGTATCGTGAAAAGTGATACCTGTGAAGATCGTGCATTTCAGTCAAATTCAGATCCGTTTTTCGAGTCCATGATATAATATAACCAAATTGGATAGATCTTCCACCTGTTTAGCTAAGAAAGAATAGATACAGAGGTGGATAATAGATCGATATGAAGATCATGAGCTGCCCCATAATGAAATCGCCAGTAGTCGCGAATATCTCCTTCTTCCCTAATCCAAGATTGGAGAAAGAAGATCTAAGAGGGACCTATGGAGAATGTAGTCAGAAATCCATAATAGAGTCCGACCACAACGACCGAATTAATTATCCTCATCGAGAAACTTAGACTACTAAATAGAAAAGATTTGAAAATCATGGCATGGGTCTCCTTTTTTTCTTTCTTTAGAGTTTTCTATATGCACAATTTCTCGATGTTTCGATGAGAATTT
>NW_028260322.1:12500-23502 GCF_056163025.1 Triticum urartu | reverse complement strand
ATAATTTTCCTAATAGAATCCTCATATTCTATTAGGAAAATTATGAAAAGTGGAGTATTCTTACAATAGGACTTACAACTTCCACCTATCTTCTCCAAAATCATAAGGTTAGTAAATCTTATTAATAAGAGCATAAAGACTTTCATTCTAGAAATTTTTAAAAAATCCAAAAAGCCTTTTCTATTTATCCATTTTATTTTAATTTCATCATTAAATAGAAACCCTTTTGGATTTTTTTCATTGTATTGAAAGAATTTTCAAAATGTAAAGGGGAAATTAATTAGAAAAAATTAGTTCTATAATTGCAAGTTAGAAAAAAGAAGTTCCAACTCTTTCAAGCAGTGTTTGTGTTTCTATTGGGCAAAGCAAGAGTTTATTGTAAAAAAAAAAAATGGAAACGATACTACCAAACGAAGTCTATTTTAATGAAAACTCTAATGTTCCTAAATTTTATGGACTTTCCCAATATCGACGATTCCCAAGATAATAGCTATTATTCTTTTAAGTTACCTATTATTTGAAGTTAGCCGCCATGGTGAAATTGGTAGACACGCTGCTCTTAGGAAGCAGTGCTCAAGCATCTCGGTTCGAATCCGAGTGGCGGCATTCTTGAAAAAGAATACAATAGATTAGAAATCAATTCGAAATTTACAATTTTGTAATGGGACCTTCCCCTTATGCTATTTGCAACTTTAGAACATATACTAACTCATATCTCTTTCTCAACGATTTCAATTGTGATTACGATTCATTTTATAACCTTATTAGTTCGTGAACTTGGAGGATTACGCGATTCGTCAGAAAAAGGAATGATAGTTACTTTTTTCTCTATAACAGGATTCTTAGTTTCTCGTTGGGCTTCCTCGGGACATTTTCCATTAAGTAATTTATATGAGTCATTGATCTTCCTTTCATGGGCCCTGTATATTCTTCATACCATTCCTAAAATACAGAACTCTAAAAATGATTTAAGCACAATAACTACGCCAAGTACTATTTTAACGCAAGGCTTTGCCACATCGGGTCTTTTAACTGAAATGCATCAATCCACGATACTAGTACCTGCTCTACAATCTCAGTGGTTAATGATGCATGTCAGTATGATGTTATTAAGCTATGCAACTCTTTTGTGCGGATCCTTATTATCTGCCGCTATTCTAATCATTAGATTTCGAAATAATTTCCATTTCTTTTCTAAAAAGAAAAAAAATGTTTTAAATAAAACATTTTTCTTTAGTGATATTAAATATTTTTATGCAAAAAGAAGTGCTTTAAAAAGAACCTCTGTCCCTTCATTTCCAAATTATTACAAATATCAATTAACGGAGCGTTTGGATTCTTGGAGTTATCGTGTCATTAGCCTAGGATTTACCCTTTTAACCGTAGGTATTCTTTGTGGAGCAGTATGGGCTAATGAGGCCTGGGGATCCTATTGGAATTGGGATCCTAAGGAAACTTGGGCATTTATTACTTGGACCATATTCGCAATTTATTTACATAGTAGAACAAATCCAAATTGGAAGGGTACGAATTCTGCACTTATAGCTTTGATAGGATTTCTTATAATTTGGATTTGTTATTTTGGTATAAATCTATTAGGAATAGGCTTACATAGTTATGGTTCGTTTACATTAACACCTAAATGATTACATAAAATAAAACCTTCATGAAATGAAGGTTTTTACTTTTATGTTTTATTTGAGAACCCCTTGAACGCCTTATCAAAGGGTTCTCAAAAATTCGAGATAGATCTAATTATACTTTTTTACTTATTTCTGCATTATATACTTTTTTACTTATTTCTGCATTAATAGAGCAGACGAGTAAAAAAAAGCAAACCTATTTAGGATAATAATTGGATAAGAGAGCCTCTACCCTGTCAACGGATAGGGAGAGAACAAAATCTGGATAAATACCAATTCCTATTACTGGTAAAAAGATACAGATTAAAATAAAGAGTTCTCGTGGTCCAGAATCCACAAAATTTGCGTTTGGAACATTAAATAGCTTGTATCCATAGAACATCTGGCGTAACATAGATAATAAATAAATAGGAGTTAATATCATTCCAATTGCCATTACAAAAGTAATTAGTGTTTTTGGCATTAACAGAAATTTTGGACTAGTAATTAGTCCAAAAAATACTACTAATTCTGCGACAAAACCACTCATTCCTGGTAAGGCAAGAGAAGCCATTGAAAAGCTACTAAACATGGTAAAAATTTTAGGCATTGGGATAGATATTCCCCCCAGTTCTTCGAGATAAACAAGACGCATTCTATCAGAAGCGGTTCCTGCCAAGAAAAAAAGTGTAGCACCAATAAATCCATGGGATAATATTTGTAAAATAGCTCCATTGAGTCCAATGTTGGTTATGGAACCAATTCCTATAATTATGAAACCCATGTGAGATACAGAGGAATAAGCTATTCTTTTTTTGAAATTTCGTTGACCAAGAGAAGTTGAAGCTGCATAGATTATTTGGATCGCTCCTATTATTACTAACCAGGGCGAAAATAGATAATGAGCATGAGGTAACAATTCCATGTTGATCCGAATCAATCCATATGCTCCCATCTTTAATAATATTCCCGCTAAAAGCATACATGTACTATAATGTGCTTCCCCATGGGTATCTGGTAACCACGTATGTAGGGGTATAATCGGCAATTTGACAGCATAAGCAATAAGGAAGCCAAAATATAAAAGTATTTCCAAGGTTGCAGGGTATGATTGATTAATTAATCTTTCCAAATCTAATCCTGGTTCGTTGGAACCATATAAGCCCATACCCAGAACTCCGATTAAGAAAAAAATGGAACCGCCTGCAGTATACAAAATAAACTTTGTAGCTGAATATAGACGCCTCTTCCCCCCCCACATGGATAAAAGTAAGTAAACAGGAATTAATTCTAACTCCCACATGATAAAAAAAAGTAAAAGGTCTCGCGAAGAAAATAATCCTATTTGACCACTATACATTGCGAGCATCAGGAAATAGAATAATCGCGAATTCCGTGTAATTGGCCAAGCTGCTAAAGTAGCTAAAGTAGTGATAAATCCTGTCAATAAAATAGATCCTAATGAAAGTCCATCGATTCCCAATCTCCAGTGGAAATCGAAGACATCTATCCATTTATAATCCTCCTTTAATTGGATTAAGGGATCCTCCAGTTGGAAATGATAACAGAACGCATAAGTCATTAGAAGGAATTCTAATAAACAAATAGATATAGTATACCACCTAACGACTTTGTTTCCCTTATGAGGTAAAAAGAAAATTAATGAACCTGCAAATATCGGCAAAACAACAAGTATTGTTAACCAAGGAAAATAACTCATGATAAAGTGATAAAGACAAGATACGTTTTGACCAGAAAAGCCCGTGCTCGATTATTTCGAGCACAGGCTTCTTCGGTAAAGAGGAATCAGACGATTCGAGTGAAGTTTTTTGTAACGTATCAATAAGATAGAGCCATGCTACGTGTTGTTTCAGGCCCTAAATAAACGCGGACACTTAAAAAATCTGTCGGGCAGGCAGATTCACATCTCTTACAACCCACACAATCTTCGGTTCTCGGCGCGGAAGCAATTTGCTTGGCTTTACATCCATCCCAGGGTATCATTTCTAATACATCTGTTGGACAAGCTCGTACACATTGAGTGCATCCTATACATGTATCGTAAATTTTTACGGAATGTGACATTGGATCTATAAATTTTTCTTTTCAACATAAAATTTTTCGATCTGGTAAAAATGAAATTAGTACTATAATGAGTCATATGTATTGTAGACACCAGACGAAGCAATGGTTTATCCAAACTTCAAAAAAAAAAATCTATTTTTTAATCTGTTTGTGAGAAAGCGTGAAGAGAGCCAAGAGACTTTAATTTTGGATTTCAACAATAAATAAGAAATAAGAAAGAATTTTACGAATTGTACAGACGAATTCGAATTAGCCAATAAATTGGCTATCGTCTTTTCAATATAAATTATTGCAATATTCAAATTGCAATATCAATGAATTACAAATACAAAAATTCATTTAAGTGAAAAAGAATACTATGCAATAATCTACTAAAAAAAATGGATATTCTCAAATAATACTAAGAAAATAGTATTGATTTCTATTTATTTTAATATGTGCGCCTTTGTTTAGAGGATTCTATGTCTAATTATTCAAAAGTCTAATTATTCAATAAATTAGATTGATTGATACGAGTGGATTTCCTATTACGATGGATGGAAGAAAGAATGGATAGTCCAATAGCGGCTTCAGCAGCTGCAAGGGCTATAACAAAAATTGCGAAAATATCTCCTTTTAATTGGCGACTATCAAATAGATCAGAAAATGTTACGAGATTTAGATTAATTGAATTCAGTATAAGTTCAAGACATATTAGAGCTCTAACCATGTTTCGGCTTGTGATCAATCCATAGATACCAATCGAAAATAAATAGACACTCAAAAAAAGTACATGCTCAAACATCATTAACTAACTCCTTATCAATCTCGATTCATTTCAATATGAGGGCAAGAATTGAACCGATTCAATTAATTACAATAGAACAATTACACAACAAAAGAAAAAAAAAAAAAAAAAAAAGGAGGTATTTGTTGGCAGTAGATGGATTTTACTAAATCAAAATTGTGATTCTTTAGTTATTTATTTTAGATTTGCAATTCTTATAATTTGTACTTTTTCTAAGTTTTCTTATTGCCGAGCCATAGTAATTGCACCTATTAAAGAAACTAGAAGAATTATGGAAATGAGTTCAAACGGAAGATAAAAATCGGTTGCTAAATGAATTCCAATTTGTTGAACATTATTTATGAGACCCTGTTCTACTATTTGGTTTGATCTTGTAGTCCAAAGAATTCCATACCACGACGTATCTGGGATAGTAGTCATTAGTGAAAAAACAATAGTTATACAAACGAGTGAAGTGAACCCATCTCCAATAGTCCAATAATTCTTATCTTTAGACCATTCTGAGCCATTTACGAACATTACAGCGAATATGATCAAGACATTTATGGCTCCCACATAAATAAGAAGTTGTGCGACAGCTACAAAGTAGGAATTTAATAAAAAATAGAATAAGGATATACAAACAAGAACTAATCCCAGCGAAAAGGCAGAATAAATGGGGTTGGTAAGTAATACTACTCCTAGACCCCCTAGTAGAAGAACAAATCCCCCAAATAGCATAAGAATCTCATGTATTGGTCCAGGTAAATCCATTATGGATAAAAAGAAATTAATAGTATAAAATTTTTCATGAACTGACTAAAACTAAAGGATTCAAGGAAGGAAAAAAGGATTAGGGTATTTTTTTGTGTATAAACTTATAGTTATAAATTATATTATATCACGAAAATCTAGTCTGATTTAAAATAAGAAATAATTTCCAATAAGCAGTAGTTTTTCGTTTTTCTTTATAGTTTAATTTTAAAGTTTAATAAAGAATTATTAGATTTTTATAACAGAAAGACAAAATCAAAGTTTAGTAATCAGTAATCGTTCTTGAATTCGAAGATTTTTCTTTGTTTATTTTACTTTCAGACGAATTCCTAATTGTTTGAATTGTGTAATCTCCCATTATGGAGATTGGTAACCGACTTAAAGCAATTTGATTGTAATTCAATTCATGACGATCATAGGTAGAAAGTTCATATTCTTCAGTCATTGATAAACAGCTTGTTGGACAGTACTCAACACAATTGCCACAAAATATACAAACTCCGAAATCAATACTATAATTAAGCAATTGTTTTCTTTTAATATCCTTTTCAAATCTCCAATCCACAACGGGTAAATCTATCGGACATACGCGAACACATACTTCACAAGCAATACATTTATCAAATTCAAAGTGGATTCGCCCTCGGAAACGCTCTGGTGTAATTGATTTTTCATAAGGGTAGTGAATCGTTATAGGTAAACGATTTGTGTGGGATAAGGTAGTTATGAAACTTTGACCTATGTACCTTGTAGCACGTATTGTTTGTTGACCATAACTCATGAACCCAGTTACCATAGGGAACATATTCATTCTAAATATCTATGAAAAAGATATGTTTCTTTCTCTTGTTTGAGAGAGCTTTTGTGTTGAAAATATTCTTACTATTATTGTATTATCTTATTTATAGTGAAACAAGTTGAGAAGAGGTTGTTAATAAGAGATTGCCCAGGGAAATAGGTAAAAGAAATTTCCATCCAAGATTTAATAACTGATCCATTCTCATCCTCGGTAAAGTCCATCTTATTGTGATAGAAATGAAGAGAAATAAATAAGCTTTAGTTAATGTAATAAATATACCCATTGTCATTTCCAAAATTCCAACTGCTTTATTCATTTGGAAAAAATCAAAAAAGGATATATAGGGAATAGATAAATTCCACCCGCCCAAGTAGAGAACTGTTACAAATAAAGAAGAAACTAATAAATTTAGGTAAGAAACAAGATAAAATAAACCATATTTGATACCGGAATATTCAGTTTGGTAACCTGCTACTAATTCTTCCTCCGCTTCTGGTAAATCAAAGGGTAATCTTTCACATTCTGCCAAAGAAGAAATTAAAAAAACCAGAAAACCTATAGGCTGACGCCAAATATTCCATCCAAAAAAACCGTATTTTGACTGTGCTTCAACTATATCAACTGTACTTGAACTGTTAGATAATCATAGTCGGTGATAACATCACAGTTCCCACCGCTATTTCAAAACCGTACATGAAACCTTAGCTTCATACGGCTTCTCTATGATCAGAAAAAGGAAAGGACTGTTTTGTTCCTAGCCCCGGGGGCGTAGATAGAATTAGATAAAATAAAATAGATTTGAAAGTCCTAAATTAGACCAAAGGAATTCCGTCTGCTAGAATAAGAAAAAGCGCTTCCGAATTGATCTCATCCTTTATAATATAATGAAAATTTTTCTTTGTTCAGTAATAACTTAATCTTGGAATAAAACACTTGTTACTTGTTATAGGAATTCAATTAATAAATGGAAAGAGTTGGGTATTAGTTCATGAGCAATTCTGCATGAATATGGATAGAGGAAGGAAATAATGAAAATTTTTTCTAGTGCACTCCATATCTTTTTTACTATTCTTCTTTCCCCAGGGAGGGGGTATTTAAAAAGAAAAAATGGATAAAGGGTTAATTCGTTCTTGATAGCCATTTCCTTAACAAGTGAATGGGAACATACTCTGGATCGGAATCCGAAGAAAGTACTACTTGATAATTTCTACAAATTGCAAGTCCTTATTATGATTCCTTTTATGGGCAAAAATCTCTAATGTTTTAGATTTTCCATTACTAATCCTTTATGTACTTTAGTGTTCCTAACCCTTCACTAACTTTTGGTGGATTCTTCTTATGGATTATTAAGTTATAGTAATAACTAGGAGTATTCTAGTAATGGAATTCCATATCGTGAATCCTTTATTCTTGGCCGCTTCAAGATATGATGACTAATTAAAAAATATCAACCTTGGGATAAAGAGTTTACACTGCTTATGTTTACTTCCACTTTTTTCTTGTACGTAGGAAATGAGATTTTTTCTTTTTACTACAAATTTATAAGCTGTTTTGTTTCACTCATATAGCTATCTAGTTTAACTTACCAACCCAAATACTAAATAAGAAAAGGAATATAAATAGTTAATGGATTTTATAGGAAAAAGATCTATTTTAACGAATCACACGTAGAGATATTGCTAGCACACAAAAAGTTAATGGTATTTCATAACTAATGGATTGAGCAGCAGCTCGTAGACCGCCTGAAAAAGAATATTTATTATTTGAGCTATATCCTGCCATAAGAAGACCAATAGGAGCTATACTTGAAATGGCAATCCATAAAAAAACACCAATACTAAGATCGGCTAAAACAAAATGATATCCCAAAGGGATAACTAAAAAACTTAATAAAACTGATATGACTGCTATAGAGGGTCCAATGCTAAATAAAGAAATATCTCCTCGGGATGGCAGAATATCTTCTTTAAAAAGTAGCTTAGTCCCATCTGCTATAGCTTGAAGCAGGCCCAGGGGGCCAGCATATTCAGGACCAATACGTTGTTGTATCGACGCAGATATTTCTCTTTCTAACCACACAATTACGAGTACCTCTATTGTTATTCCCAAAAGGAGGGTCAAAATGGGTAGAATCGATATCAGTCCATAGACTTCTTTTAATAATTCCAATTTCGAAAAAGAATTGATAGTTTCTACCTCTACCCTATCTATTATCATTTCAACGATCAACTTCCCCCATAATGATATCTATACTACCTAATATCGTCATGATATCAGCCAATTTCATTTTTTTAACTAGCTGAGGAAGAATTTGCAAATTAATAAACCCGGGTGGACGGATTTTCCATCTCCAGGGGAAAAGGCTATCATCTCCTACTAGATAAATCCCTAATTCACCTTTTGGGGCTTCTACTCTTACATAAAGCTCTTGTCTTGACAATTCAAAATTGGGCGAAGGTTTTTTACCAAGAAATTTATACTCAAAATCATTCCATTCAGAATTATTTTCTTTCTTAAAGCGTCGGACTTCTAAATTTTCATAAGGTCCTCCAGGAATTTTTTCTACAGCTTGTTGAATTATTTTGATGGATTCCCTCATTTCACCAATTCGTACTAAATAGCGAGCTAACGAATCCCCTTCTTTTTGCCATTGGACTTTCCAATCAAATTGGTTGTAAGACTCATAAGGATCTACTTTACGAAGATCCCATTGTATTCCAGAAGCTCGTAACATCGGTCCCGATAAGCCCCAATTTACTGCTTCTTCTCCGCTAATAAAACCTACTCCTTCAACTCGCTCTAAAAAAATTGGATTCTGTGTAATAAGTTGTTGATATTCAACAACTCCGCGTAAAAAATAATCACAGAAATCTAAACATTTATCGATCCATCCATAAGGTAGATCGGCGGCTACTCCTCCGATGCGAAAGTAATTGTGCATCATTCGCATACCTGTAGCAGCTTCAAATAGATCATATATTAATTCTCTCTCTCTAAAAATATAGAAAAAAGGAGTCTGTGCGCCGAGATCCGCCATAAAAGGTCCAAGCCATAGCAAGTGAGAAGCTATCCGGCTTAATTCTAACATAATTACCCTAATATAGCTGGCTCTTTGTGGTATTTGAATATTCTCCAAGAATTCTGGTGCATTTACTGTTATTGCTTCTGTAAACATAGTAGCTAAATAATCCCACCTTGTTACATAAGGTAAGTATTGTATAATAGTTCGGTTTTCCGCGATTTTTTCCATTCCTCTGTGTAAATACCCTAATATGGGTTCACAATCAATAACATCCTCACCATCGAGAGTAACGATCAGTCGAAGAACACCATGCATTGATGGGTGTTGAGGGCCCATATTGACTATCATGAGATCTTTTCTTGTAAGCGGTAGACTCATATCCTTTCTTCCTTAATTCATTATTCCATGAAAATGGATTATTCCATGAATTCCTCAAAGCGAGGCTCATCAAAATGAAAAATCTAAGACTACTATAAGACTACTAAAAAAATAATAAAACAAGAAAAAAATTTGAACGATTAAATTACTGCTCCCGAATATTCAACTGACCGATTAATTTCTTATAACGTACTCTATTTTTCTTTGCCAAATAAGCCAGCAAACGTCGACGTTTTCCCAAAAGTCTTCGTAGACCTCTTTCCGATGAAAAATCTTTTTTGTGTAATTCCAAATGTGAAGCAAGTCTCCGTATCTTATTGGTGAAACTGAATACTTGAAATTCAACAGAACCCCTGTTTTCTTCTTTTTCTTCTTTAACCATAAATCCAAAAATTTTTCTACCTCCTTTCTTTTTCATGTATTTTTCTGATCAGGAAAAATACAAAATTATGTCAGTTATTTTGAAGTTATTCTAATCTCGTACACACACAAATTTGCAATTATTCATCTACTACTGGAATTTGGATTTATTTTATCGATGCAAATTGGATTTGGATAGAAGGGTACATTCTTTCTAATATTTTAGATAGAAGAAATGTTTCTTCTATCTAAAATATTAGAAAGAATTTTGCTGATTTATTTATTGCTATATGCAATTTATGGAATTGATACACCATTTAATTGATATCATTTAGCAAAATGAAACACAGCATATGCATCCATCTTTTGGCTCGAGAATTTCACGGGATAGAGATATGGTATAAGAAATAGACTATTAAGTAACTCTAAATGAATTGTGGATACATCTGTATCCTTAACATACTGAAACGATTGTCATTATTCGTATCAAACCAATAGCGATTCATACAAGCTAAATCTTCTAATCAATGGTGGGCCAATAATGAATTTTTTTGCATATGTATTAAGACGCTTGGCCTGATTTCGAAATTGTCCAGAGTTTTATATGTTGTTTTCATTGCAAAATGATGGGTCTCCTTCCATAACTTTCCAATTACGAGTACGAGAATTGAAAGACATGAAAATTCTCAATTCTCTACGGCGTCTAGTAGATAGAAACAAGAAAATCAGAAGAATCTTTCTCTCTATTCACTATCATTCCGCGTCTTCGACTTCTATTAGTTTCTTTTCTTCTTTAATGCAATAGCTATAGTTTGATATAAGAATCCATTTCTCAAAGTAATGGAAACCATTCTCTTATAGGAAATGGTTCGAAAATCGCTATTCCACCTTTTAGGTATCGTGAAAAGTGATACCTGTGAAGATCGTGCATTTCAGTCAAATTCAGATCCGTTTTTCGAGTCCATGATATAATATAACCAAATTGGATAGATCTTCCACCTGTTTAGCTAAGAAAGAATAGATACAGAGGTGGATAATAGATCGATATGAAGATCATGAGCTGCCCCATAATGAAATCGCCAGTAGTCGCGAATATCTCCTTCTTCCCTAATCCAAGATTGGAGAAAGAAGATCTAAGAGGGACCTATGGAGAATGTAGTCAGAAATCCATAATAGAGTCCGACCACAACGACCGA
>NW_028260321.1:0-23587 GCF_056163025.1 Triticum urartu | reverse complement strand
CGAATGATATAAATACTACTGTTGCTTTAGCTTTACTCACGTCAGCGGCATATTTTTATGCTGGTCTTAGCAAAAAAGGATTGAGCTATTTCGAGAAATATATTAAACCAACTCCAATCCTTTTACCAATTAACATCCTAGAAGATTTCACAAAACCATTATCGCTTAGCTTTCGACTTTTCGGGAATATATTGGCGGATGAATTAGTCGTTGTTGTTCTTGTTTCTTTAGTCCCCTTAGTAATCCCTATACCGGTCATGTTTCTTGGATTATTTACAAGCGGTATTCAAGCTCTTATTTTTGCAACATTAGCCGCAGCCTATATAGGTGAATCCATGGAGGGTCATCATTGAATTGACTCTTTTTGGAAATAGTATTTTTTTTTTTTGCAGCTTAGCTCAATTCATGCATGGTTCCAGATAATCTGCTTGGTTGCAAAAAAATAGTTAGAAATGCGTATGAATATATAGCCTAGAGTTGTAGGAGAGAGAATAGAATAGACTATATTATGGAATTTTCAAAGTATATATGCATTAAGGAGGGTGGAGTCAGGCTAGATCTATACTATAATATCCTTAATGTCTATAAGTGGAGTCCTCTTTTATGCAGGTTTCCACTTTAAGCAATGATTTTAGAATCCGATTCAATAGAAAATGAGAAAATATGCAAACAAAATAGAAGAAACAAATGTATATATATAGGATATTATATTATATATTCCTAGGTTAGATTCATTATCTAATCCGATATATGGATATGGAATTCCCTTCTATGTAGTTCGGACAATTCACATTATCATTTCAATTTGATTTCAATTTGTACTTTTTAGTTACTTTACTTCTCCCCAATAGAGCTTAGAAGTAAGAATTTATTGGTTGATTGTATCCTTAACCATTTCTTTTTTTTGACACGAGGAACTACTCACCATGAATCCACTAATTGCTGCTGCTTCTGTTATTGCTGCTGGATTGGCCGTAGGGCTTGCTTCTATTGGACCTGGAGTTGGTCAAGGTACTGCTGCAGGACAAGCTGTAGAAGGTATTGCGAGACAGCCAGAAGCAGAAGGTAAAATACGAGGTACTTTATTGCTTAGTCTAGCTTTTATGGAAGCTTTAACAATTTATGGACTAGTTGTGGCACTAGCGCTTTTATTTGCGAACCCTTTTGTTTAATCTTAAAAAAAAAATTCTTTCGATTTCGATTAGATACTTTTTTCTTTTTTTAGTAAATTGGTATTTGCTTCCACAATTCCAATTATATCAATACTTTATTTAATTTACTCCTATTTATTACTCCTGGAATTATCTATTTATCGGGACAGATAATACCCCATTCTAGGAAGGGCTGAGTTGAGTATTATTAATTTAGAAGATATGCTCACCTTCTTATTTCCCGTCCTTAGTTTAGGAAAGTGGAAAGTTTTTTCCTTTTATTTTAGGAATTTTGGGAACAGAACATTTCAACAAAGGAAGTCTTTCACCGGTCAAACAAGACGTAAGACTTAATCTAAAAGAAATTACTAGATTGAATCTATTTGCATTAAAAAAACCGATCAAAAAAGGGCGAGCGAAGTAAGTGATCGAAAAACTTTGTTCTTTGTTCGTCCTATCTATAAGAGGAGAGCATATGAAAAATGTAACCCATTCTTTCGTTTTTTTAGCTCACTGGCCATCCGCTGGCAGTTTCGGGCTTAATACCGATATTTTAGCAACAAATCTAATAAATCTAACTGTAGTGGTTGGTGTTTTGATTTTTTTTGGAAAGGGAGTGTGTGCGAGTTGTCTATTTCAAGAATAGATTGGATCTATCCGGCTGCACTTTATAATATTTTTTAGTATTTTTCGGATAAATAAGAAAAGGGTGCACGATCTCGACGAATTACTTCTGAATAAATTCAGAAATCATATGGAAGAACCATAGCATTTCGCGACTCATTGGTAAATCAACTTTGATTCTCTATAAACCAAGAATGTGAGACCA
This sequence comes from Triticum urartu, assembly GCF_056163025.1. Taxonomy (NCBI): domain Eukaryota; kingdom Viridiplantae; phylum Streptophyta; class Magnoliopsida; order Poales; family Poaceae; genus Triticum; species Triticum urartu. The sequence continues at coordinate 21,607 of NW_028260321.1, read as the reverse complement.
TTAACACGGTTAAAGCTAAACTGCTTGAAGTCCAGGCAAAAAGAGGTACTCTTTCTACAACTATATTAGTATTAGTACCAATTTAAACGGGAAATAGCTAATGTAAAATTTATCTGATATAGAACACTCATATCGATAAAATGGTTTGAACTATTTACTAGAAAAAAAAGGGGGCACCCTGCCCTTTTTTAACCAATGCCGAATCGACGACCTATGTATAAAAAAGAGAAATTTTTTGGATTTGAAGAAAAAAAAAATAAAAAAGAATTCTATTAATTTTCATTTTCCATTTATTTAGTTAGTTTTTCTTAATGAAATTGAAATTATTAACTAGAGGGCAAATAAAAATAAAGAAACAACTTTGCTGACCATGATATATTTTTATCTAGGCGGAAGAGTCCTCTTAATATTTATCTAGTCTTATATAGGTTTCGGTATATTGAAATATAAACATAAAAAAGAAGATAGAGGATAGGCTCATTACTTAAAAAAAAGATATGGAAATAGCTATAGAAAAAAAAAAAGGAGCGTGAGAGCCAAATGAATCGAAAGATTCATGTTTGGTTCGGGAAGAGATCATAAAAGTTGTAAACTTACAAAATAATCTACTTTCATTAAAAGATTTATTAGATAATCGAAAACAGAGGATCTTGAGTACTATTCGAAATTCAGAAGAATTGCGTAGAGGGACCATTGAGCAACTCGAAAAAGCTCGGATTCGATTACAGAAAGTCGAACTAGAAGCGGATGAGTATCGAATGAATGGATACTCTGAGATAGAACGAGAAAAAGCAAATTTGATTAATGCTACTTCTATTAGTTTGGAACAATTGGAAAAGTCTAAAAACGAAACCCTTTATTTTGAAAAACAAAGGGCAATGAATCAGGTCCGACAGCGGGTTTTCCAACAGGCCGTACAAGGAGCTCTAGGAACTCTGAATAGTTGTTTGAATACCGAGTTACATTTCCGTACGATTCGTGCTAATATTGGCATTCTCGGGTCCCTGGAATGGAAGAAATAATTAAATTAATTAGGCCTTGAACTTCTACTTTCGTTTAGAATTTAGGCATTATTTTTCCCCTTGCTTCCGAAAAAAGAGTCAAGAAACACTAATGGCAACCCTTCGAGTCGACGAAATTCATAAAATTCTCCGCGAACGTATTGAACAATATAATAGGAAAGTAGGGATTGAGAATATAGGTCGCGTAGTTCAAGTGGGGGATGGGATTGCTCGTATTATAGGTCTTGGTGAAATAATGTCAGGTGAATTAGTCGAATTTGCAGAAGGTACTAGGGGTATTGCTCTGAATTTGGAATCCAAAAATGTTGGGATTGTATTAATGGGCGATGGGTTGATGATACAAGAGGGAAGTTTTGTAAAAGCAACAGGAAGAATTGCTCAGATACCCGTGAGTGAGGCTTACTTGGGTCGTGTTGTAAATGCTCTGGCTAAACCTATTGATGGGAAAGGCGAAATTATAGCTTCCGAATCTCGCTTAATTGAATCTCCTGCTCCAAGTATAATTTCCAGGCGTTCCGTATACGAACCTCTTCAAACAGGGCTTATTGCTATCGATTCGATGATCCCTATAGGGCGCGGTCAGCGAGAGTTAATTATTGGGGACAGACAGACTGGCAAAACAGCAGTAGCCACAGATACAATTCTCAATCAAAAAGGGCAAGGTGTAATATGTGTTTATGTAGCTATCGGTCAAAGAGCATCCTCCGTAGCTCAAGTAGTAACTACTTTCCATGAGGAGGGGGCCATGGAATACACTATTGTAGTAGCTGAAATGGCGGATTCACCTGCTACATTACAATACCTCGCTCCTTATACGGGAGCAGCCCTGGCTGAGTATTTTATGTACCGCGAACGGCATACTTTAATAATTTATGATGATCTCTCCAAACAGGCACAAGCTTATCGCCAAATGTCCCTTCTATTAAGAAGACCTCCCGGACGTGAGGCTTATCCAGGGGATGTTTTTTATTTGCATTCACGCCTTTTAGAAAGAGCCGCTAAATTAAATTCTCTTTTAGGCGAAGGAAGTATGACCGCTTTACCAATAGTTGAGACTCAATCTGGAGACGTTTCCGCCTATATTCCTACTAATGTAATCTCCATTACAGATGGACAAATATTCTTATCTGCGGATCTATTCAATGCCGGAATTCGACCCGCTATTAATGTGGGTATTTCTGTTTCCAGAGTAGGATCCGCGGCTCAAATTAAAGCCATGAAACAAGTAGCTGGCAAATCAAAATTGGAACTAGCGCAATTCGCAGAGTTACAAGCCTTTGCACAATTCGCCTCTGCTCTCGATAAAACAAGTCAGAATCAATTGGCAAGGGGTCGACGATTAAGGGAATTGCTTAAACAATCCCAGGCAAATCCTCTCCCAGTGGAAGAGCAGATAGCTACTATTTATACCGGAACAAGAGGATATCTTGATTCGTTAGAAATTGAACAGGTAAATAAATTTCTGGATGAGTTACGTAAACATCTAAAAGATACTAAACCTCAATTCCAAGAAATTATATCTTCTAGCAAGACATTCACCGAGCAAGCGGAAATCCTTTTGAAGGAAGCTATTCAGGAACAGCTGGAACGGTTTTCTCTTCAGTAACAAATAAATTTTGCATGTCTACTCTTGTTAGTAGAATAGGAATCGTTGAGAAAGCTTTTTCATTTGAATCATGCAAAAAAGTTTTCTTTGTTTTTAGTTTAGTATAGTTATTTAAAGAATAGATAGAAATAAGATTGCGTCCAATAGGATTTGAACCTATACCAAAGGTTTAGAAGACCTCTGTCCTATCCATTAGACAATGGACGCTTTTCTTTCATATTTTATTCTTTCTTTTATTTTTTTGCTTCTTCCGAGAAAAAACTGTTAGACCAAAACTCTTTTAGGAAATCAAAAAATCCAGATACAAATGCATGATGTATATATTATATCATGCATATATCATAAAGAAGGAGTATGGAGGCGGTAGTGGGAATCGAACCCGCAACCCCAAGGTTATGAGCCTTATGAGCTACCAAACTGCTCTATACTCTTAAACTAAAGAGGGGTAACTAGTGGATAAAAGAGGGTTGGATACGCCCCTCTACCAATATCTATACAAATAGAATAGTCCATTTATACAGAATGGTAAAGAGGGCTCCTCTATGATTATCAATTCCAGAAATCCATACAAATACGAAAGGGTATTTTATCCTTACCAACTGGATCTTGTTGCACCCGGTAACAAACATTCATAAACCATTTCTCGAAGTACGTGTCCGGATAGCCCAAAATGTCGATAGTTAGCTCTAGGTCTTCCGGTCAAAAAACAACGTCGATGAAGGCGTGTAGGTGCACTATTACGCGGTAGGGATTGCAATTTTTCTCGCATTTTCGTTTTTTCACTCAAACTCAAGGGAGAAACTTTGCTTCTTATCTTTTTTTTTAAAGATTGACGAATCAAATGATATTTCTGTTCTAATTTCTGCCGCTTCTTCTCCCTCTGAATCAAACTTTTTTTTGCCATAATGTGTCGTTGCTATTATTACCAAGTATACGGTTCTAATCCTAGATGGAAAAATAAATAGAAAAAGAAATCTAAAAAGGCAGATCCTCCCTCTCTATCAAGAGTAATGAACTAGGTGCTGATACAGTACAAAAAAACAAACTAAATTAACCAAACTTGCCTGATGTTGAGGCAATCAAGAAAGCTGCATAAGTGAATATATAACCCACGGAAAAGTGAGCTAATCCAACCAATCTTGCTTGCACAATGGAAAGAGCCACGGGCTTATCTCTCCAGCGAATTAAATTAGCTAAAGGTGTGCGTTCATGAGCCCATGCTAAAGTCTCAATTAATTCCTGCCAATACCCCCGCCAGGAAATTAAGAACATAAATCCAGTAGCCCAAACAAGATGTCCAAATAAGAACATCCACGCCCATACCGATAAACTATTCATCCCAAAAGGATTATATCCATTGATAAGTTGTGAAGAGTTTAACCATAGGTAATCTCTTAACCATCCCATCAAATAAGTGGAGGATTCATTAAATTGTGAAACGTTGCCCTGCCATAATGTGATATGTTTCCAATGCCAATAAAAAGTAACCCACCCAATGGTATTTAACATCCAGAAAACTGCCAAATAAAATGCGTCCCAAGCAGAAATATCACAAGTACCGCCGCGCCCTGGGCCGTCACAAGGAAAACTATATCCAAAATCCTTTTTATCTGGCATTAATTTGGAACCGCGTGCATCTAAAGCGCCCTTTACTAAAATCAATGTAGTTGTATGCAAACCTAGAGCAATAGCATGATGAACCAAGAAATCCCCAGGTCCTATTGTTAAGAAAAGCGAATTACTATTCTCATTAACAGCATTCAACCATCCGGGCAACCATAGGCTTCGACCCGCATTGAAAGCGGGGCCATTCGTTGAAGATAAGAGTATATCGAACCCATATGTCGTCTTGCCATGAGCAGATTGTATCCATTGGGCAAATATAGGTTCGATCAAGATTTGCTTTTCTGGAGTACCAAAAGCAAGCATGACGTCGTTATGAACATAAAGGCCCAAGGTATGGAATCCTAGAAAGAGGCTAGCCCAACTTAAATGAGATATGATAGCTTCTTTATGGTCTAACATTCTTGCCAATACATTATCCTCATTCTGTTCCGGATTGTAATCCCTAATGAAAAAAATAGCTCCATGAGCAAAAGCCCCTGTCATGATGAACCCTGCAATATATTGGTGATGAGTATATAAAGCAGCTTGAGTAGTAAAGTCTTGTGCTATGAATGCATAAGGAGGTAAAGAGTACATATGTTGAGCTACTAAGGAAGTAATAACCCCTAAAGAAGCTAGAGCAAGACCTAACTGAAAATGAATCGAATTGTTGATTGTGTCATAAAGGCCCTTATGCCCACGCCCTAATCGACCCCACCGGAGGAGTATGCGCTTCTAAAAGATCTTTAATACTGTGCCCAATTCCGAAGTTAGTTCGATACATGTGACCGGCAATGAGAAAAATAAATGCAATAGCTAAATGATGGTGAGCCATATCGGTCAGCCACAAACTTTGTGTTTGTGGATGGAATCCCCCAAGAAGAGTTAGAATGGCAGTTCCCGCTCCTTGAGCGGTACCAAATAAATGATTACTCGAATCAGGGTTTTGGGCATAAAGATTCCATTGACCCGTCAAAAGGGGTCCCAACCCCTGGGGATAGGGTAATACATCTAAGAAATTATTCCATCGAACGTACTCCCCCCTGGATGCGGGAATAGCAACATGAACTAAATGTCCTGTCCAAGCCAAAGAACTTACCCCGAAAAGTCCTGACAAATGATGATTGAGACGAGATTCCGCGTTTTTGAACCACGAAAGGCTTGGTTTCCATTTGGGTTGTAGATGTAACCAACCCGCTATTAAGGACAGCGTAGAAAGAAATAATAGAAAAAGAGCTCCAGTATAAAGATCCTCATTGGTGCGTAATCCTATTGTATACCACCACTGATAAACTCCAGAATAAGCAATATTCACTGGACCAGCAGCACCTCCTCGAGTAAAGGCTTCCACAGCGGGTTGACCAAAATGAGGATCCCAAATCGCATGAGCAATAGGTCTTACGTGTAAAGGATCCTGTATCCATGATTCAAAATTTCCTTGCCAAGCTACATGAAACAGATTTCCGGACGTCCATAGAAAGATTATTGCTAATTGCCCAAAGTGAGAAGCAAAAATGTTCTGATAAAGACGTTCTTCAGTAATATCATCATGACTTTCGAAATCATGTGCGGTAGCAATACCAAACCAAATACGACGAGTAGTGGGGTCCTGAGCTAAGCCTTGGCTAAACCTGGGAAATCTTAATTCCATAATGCCTTTCAAATCCTCCTAGCCACTATCCTACTGCAATAATTCTCGCTAAGAAGAATGCCCATGTCGTGGCAATTCCACCCAGAAGGTAATGGGTTACTCCTACAGCGCGTCCTTGTATAATGCTCAAGGCTCTAGGCTGAGTAGCAGGAGCAACTTTTAATTTGTTATGAGCCCAAACGATAGATTCAATGAGTTCTTGCCAATAACCACGGCCGCTGAATAAAAACATTAAACTGAAGGCCCAGACAAAATGAGCACCTAAGAAAAAAAGACCATATGCAGATAATGAAGAACCATAAGACTGAATGACTTGCGATGCCTGTGCCCACAAGAAATCTCGAAGCCACCCATTAATCGTAATGGAACTCTGTGCAAAGTTTCCCCCTGTAATATGAGTTACCACCCCTTGATCACTTATAGTACCCCAAACATCCGACTGCATTTTCCAACTGAAATGGAAAATGACTACCGAAATTGCATTGTACATCCAGAATAAACCTAAGAAAACATGATCCCAGGCGGATACTTGACATGTTCCCCCTCGGCCAGGCCCATCGCAAGGAAAGCGAAAACCTAGATTTGCTTTATCGGGTATCAAACGGGAACTCCGAGCAAATAAAACACCTTTCAAAAGTATTAATACAGTCACATGTATGGTAAATGCATGAATGTGATGGACTAAAAAATCTGCGGTTCCTAATGGAATAGGTAACAAAGCCACTTTGCCACCTACTGCTACTAACTCGCCGCCTCCCCACGTTAAGCTAGTACTTGTTGTTGCACCAGGAGCTGTTACGCCAGGCGCAGTAGCATGGATATTTTGTACCCATTGAGCAAAGATAGGTTGTAATTGTATGGCAGTATCCGAAAACATATCTTGTGGACGGCCTAAAGCACTCATGGTATCATTATGAATGTACAAGCCAAAACTGTGAAAACCTAGAAATATACATACCCAGTTAAGGTGGGATATGATTGCATCGCGGTGTCTAAGGACGCGATCTAATAGATCGTTGTATCGAGTAGTTGGATCATAGTCTCTTACCATAAAAATTGCTGCATGTGCAGCAGCACCGACTATTAGAAATCCGCCAATCCACATGTGGTGTGTGAACAAGGAAAGTTGTGTACCATAGTCAGTAGCTAGGTATGGATAGGGAGGCATAGAATACATATGATGAGCTACAACAATGGTTGTAGAGCCTAGCATAGCTAGGTTAAGAGATAATTGAGCATGCCATGACGTTGTTAAGATTTCATAAAGACCCTTATGGCCTTGTCCTGTAAATGGGCCCTTGTGAGCCTCCAAAATATCTTTAAGTCCATGGCCAATACCCCAATTGGTCCTATACATATGACCTGCGATTAGGAAAAGAATAGCAATAGCTAAATGATGGTGCGCAATATCGGTCAGCCAGAGACCACCGGTTACTGGATCTAGTCCTCCGCGAAAAGTCAGAAATTCTGCGTATTTGGACCAATTTAAAGTGAAAAAAGGGGTTGCTCCTTCGGCAAAACTAGGATAAAGTTGAGCCAAAAGGTCCCGATTCAAGATAAATTCATGAGGAAGTGGTATCTCTTTAGGATCCACCCCAGCGTCAAGAAATTGGTTAATTGGTAAAGATACATGAATTTGGTGCCCCGCCCAAGAAAGAGACCCAAGTCCTAATAATCCCGCTAAGTGGTGATTCAACATGGATTCTACATCTTGGAACCAGGCCAATTTGGGAGCGGCTTTGTGATAATGGAACCAACCAGCAAAAAGCATTAACGCTGCAAAAATCAATGCACCAATTGCAGTACAATAGAGTTGTAATTCACTAGTTATTCCAGATGCTCGCCAAAGCTGAAAAAAACCAGAGGTTATTTGGATTCCTCGGAAACCCCCGCCTACATCACCATTCAATATTTCTTGCCCTACTATAGGCCAAACTACCTGAGCACTGGGTCCAATGTGAGTAGGATCACTTAGCCATGCTTCATAATTGGAAAAACGGGCGCCATGAAAGTACATGCCACTCAACCAAAGAAAGATAATGGAAAGTTGCCCGAAATGAGCACTAAAGACTTTTCGAGAAATCTCCTCCAAATCACCAGTATGACTATCGAAATCGTGAGCATCAGCATGTAGGTTCCAGATCCAAGTGGTAGTATCAGGGCCCTTAGCTAGTGTTCTTGAGAAATGGCCGGGTCTGGCCCATTCCTCAAAAGATGTTTTTACAGGATCCCTATCCACAACAATTTTTACTTCTGGTTCCGGCGAACGAATAATCATTAAGTCCTCCTCTTTCCGGACAAGACATACAAAGAGACCCGCCAACTGTCTTTTTAGTGAATCTTTGAAAGATATATATTTTGAAAGATAGATTTTGAAAGATAGATTTTGAAAGATAGATATTGTGATTAGTTCTTTTCTTTACTATCTACCATCCTTCTATTTTTTTTTTAGTTATTCACTGGAGCAATTATATATTGAAGTCAATCCGAGGCAAGTGTTCGGGTCTATTATGACATAAAGATTAGGTGCCTAACGGACATTGTTTATCTTGAAAAACAAATATTTCTCGACGTAAGAAAAAAATCTTTTTTATTTTTAATTTAAGAAACTAGTGTATTTTTTTTGAGGGCATAAGCTCCTATCTATATCTACTTTCCTTGAGCATAATATAGGGTTTTTTATTTGATTCTAAATTCCAAGATAACTCATTAGAATTATTAATAAGATGGTCCTAATATATTAGCAATATTTAGATTGCCCCCTCTTTTTATTCACTTTATTACTTCTATTCTAGACCCTATCCCTATGGTTTATTCTTATGAAATATCATATAAAATAGAAGGTATAAGAAATGGATATAATGAAATTCTTGATTCGATCTTACGACCTAATTTATTTGATTAATGGATCAACAACCAAACCACCCATTTTATGAAAAAGAAGGAGCATGGTCTTATTCAAATTCAAAGCGCTTCGTAATCTTCAACCAGTTCTGTGCTTCAATATAATTTCCCGGAGTAAGCGCTATAGCTTGTTTCCAATATTCAGCAGCTTGATCAAACCAAGCTTCCGCAATTTCCGAATCACCCTGTAGAATGGCCTGTTCTCCTCGGTCGGAATAGGAAGTTCCTTCCCTTAGAACCGTACTTGAGAGTTTCCTACCTCATACGGCTCAGAAATTGCTATCTGAATTTCCCCTATCTTAACTGAATTCGATTTATCAAAAATCGATCCAATTTGTTCTTGGGTTAAGCAGAAGAAATTAATTACCTAAGTTTCAAACCCTAATTTTTATCAATAATCAGTTTGATCTTTTTTCCCACCTTCAGAAGAATGAAGCATAGATAGATATAGAGCCTTCGTTCAAATTTTCTGAGAGGTAACTATCCCGGTTTCATATATGAAATCTCTATAGAATCCTTGAAAAAGACTTTTTTCCATAAGAAAGAAAAAAGAACTTACTATCTTTGGGATCTGATACTACACCGCTGCTTAATCCCTTAGTGGATCGGCTCTATTACATAAGCGGATTCCTAAATTTTGCCCCATATCATGGGATAAGTAAGCAGTTTTTTTTAGTTGTATCGACCCAGTCGCTCACTAATTGATCTTTACGGTGCTTTCTCTATCAATTTGAGAAACTTTATCCATAGAGTAGTAGTATAGGCCATACTTTCTTCGTTTTTTGATTCTCGTGAAGTGTCCTTCCTTCCTACAGCTGATAGGGAAAAATCGTTGTTTTTACGATCCCTATGTAGAAAGCCCTTTTTTTCTAGTATTTACTAGAAAATTTGATCCTCTCTTTTTTTTTTTTCTTTCTATAGTGGAGATAGTCGCACGTAATGACAGATCACGGCCATATTATTAAAAGCTTGCGGTAAGAAGGGGTTTCGTTCTAGTGCCCGGAAATAATATTCCAAAGCCTTTGTATGCTCTCCATTGCTTGTGTGTATAAGGCCTATGTTATAGAGTATATAACTTCGATCATAGGGATCGATTTCTAGTCGCGTAGCTTCATAATAATTTTGCAAAGCTTCCGCATAATTTCCTTCGGATTGAGCCAACATCCGTTACGGTCGTTCATTCTATTCAAAAAATCTCCGTTCCAAAACCGTACATGAGGTTTTCATCTCATACGGCTCCTCCCTTCTGTACATAATAGTACTAAGCGAAATAATCTATAGAATCAAAATAGAATTAGTCCCGTCTCATTATGAACCGAAAGGGGCTGGTATTTTTCCAAGAAATCTCTAGCCAACCTTCCCACAAGAGGTTTTTCTTAACACCAATGAATTCTATTAATGCTAGAGGAAAACGATAGCTCCAATAATTTCTTTGTTCTCAACGCCTCCTATTTAGAGGAATTAGCTACTTCAACGATCTTTGATGGTTATAGGGGTATCCAAAGTACAAACCTGATGGTTGTTTGTTATCCCAACCATTCTTCCCAGCCCTGATACCGATCAGGAAAGGGGTAATTTCTAACAAAGTTTTTCTCTTGTTGATTCCTATTTCTAGGTGTAGTGCTTTTCTCCCCTATGCTGCCTACGGATACTAATAGAGTAGGATTGGCCTGTAATCCATACCATACCATATCCTGTAGGTGTAACCTTTCGCTCAATACTCAAATCTACAATTGAAGTATCTGAAGCCGCATCAATCGAGGATACACGACGGAAGGAATTGTTAGTTCGCCTCACCTTCCCGAAGCGTGGGTTTGTTTGCTTTACAAATTTGGTTCTCTCTATGCCAACCCCCCTCTCTTTTTCGTAAGACTGAGGTATAGGTAGGGCTAAAAAAAAGCAAAAAAAAGAGTCAAATCGCACCATCTCTATAATAAGTAAATGCCTTTTTTTCTCCTGAGGTTGTCGGAATTATTCGCAATAAAATATTGGCTACAATTGAGGAGGTCTTATCAATGAAATTTCCATTTCCACGGGATCTAGGCATAATTCCCAACCCATTCTATATAGAATTGTTTTCATTCCTTCACAAAATAACATAAAAACAAACACATTCGATTCTTATAATTATAAATAGATTGATCCATATGCTCTACTCTAAATCCATATGCTTTAAATGGATAAGAGAGATATGGATTTTCCGCTCAGCTCAAATTGTATCCTTTTCCTTCTGCTTGGACACGAAGAGATATGAAATATTTGACTAAGACTGGATTTCATTCCACTTTCCTATTTCTGAACAACAACTTATGTTATCAACTATTTCGTGTTTTCAAAGTTATTAATTGTCTCATACCCTATTTTTGATTTCGATAGTATGGTGTAGCGTATCTTATGCAAACGGAATTCTAAGGTTTCTTTATTTTATTATGCAATAAGAAGAATTCTTCCATTTTCTTTTTCTTTAGTTGCGGGAAAACCCAAATTAAAACTTTTATTTTATAGCGAGCGCAATTTCTAGTAAAAAATCCTGTATCCTTCCACTTAGATCAAAAGGAATTTTTCCAATAGAACTATGGAACCCCCGAGTGGTTGCGGTTGTACCTGTACTGCAGGAATAAGAAAACTCGCTATTCACTCAGTTTATTTTCCATAATAAGTTATGTAGGAGAGATGGCCGAGCGGTTCAAGGCGTAGCATTGGAACTGCTATGTAGACTTTTGTTTACCGAGGGTTCGAATCCCTCTCTTTCCGTTTTTCTTAATTCATCAACGTTAAGGATCACAATGTATCAAATCAAATAACAATTTTTTCCAGCAATAATATAATATCTTATATTATCTTATTTTGATTTAATAGAAATTAGAAATTCTCTATAGCAAATTACTGTGGTATGTAAAATACACATAGAGGAAAAAAGAAAAAAGGATCCTAATCCTAGGGTTAATCAATTTTAGCTAGTTGATGGGAAAATACAAATTAATGGTAATGGTCTTAGGGCGATTTAGTTCGGGGAAAGGGGAAGGGGAAGAAAATTCTATGAACCTTTCCTTTTTTCGTTAAGTTCAAGTCTGACGAGAGTAATATTCTACAACTAACAACTCATTTATTTTGAGACCGACCCACTTCCTATCTAGGATTTTATTTACTAGTCCTTTATATTCCAACGTGTCAATCGCCAAATGCTTTGGCAATTTCCCCGGGTCCGATGAAGCAATATAATTTTGAACCAGACCTTTTGATCTTTGGTTATCTTTCGTAGTAATAATATCTCGGGGTTTGCAACGAAAACTTGGTATATTGACTATACGACCATTAACTAAAATATGTCTATGGTTGACTAATTGGCGGGCCCCAGGAATGGTTGAAGCCATACCCAATCGAAAAAGGATATTATCCAAACGCATTTCAAGTAATTGTAGTAAAACCTGGCCTGTTGACCTTTTTGCTTTTCCAGCGATATGTACATATCTAAGTAATTGTCGTTCTGTCAGACCATAATGAAAACGCAATTTCTGTTTTTCTTGAAGACGAATACGATATTGCTCCTTTTTCCCAGAATTGAATTTTTTTTTAAGATTACTTCCGGATTTAGGTGTTTTTCTAGTGAGTCCTGGTAAAGCTCCCAGACGGCGTATTTTTTTTAAACGAGGTCCTCGATAACGGGACATGAAGACTCCTTTTTTTATTTTATTGAAATTTCATTTTACACAATTAATTTCATTGTATTTACATTACAGAATACATCGAAATTAAAACTGAATTAAACTACAGGATAAACAGAGTAAAATCAACTAAAGTACCCCAAAAAATGGAATTTCATCAAAATCTTTTTTTTTTGTATATATATTATTTATTTTATTGTTTTGTATCTAGCAAAATTGTAAGGTAAAAAACATAAAAGATCCTGGATTCTCCATTTAATTCGGAAAAAAAGAGATTCTTGTTCGTAGAACATCGATAGAGAAAAAAAAGCCGACTATCGGATTTGAACCGATGACCCTCGCATTACAAATGCGATGCTCTAACCTCTGAGCTAAGTGGGCTTACATAACGGAAATAGTGTAACAAATAGAAATAGGTATAGTATAGGAAATCCGTAAAATCTCAGATATTAGTTATTAATCTTAGCTATTAACTAGTTCTAAATTTGAAGTTATACTTATAAAAATAAAAAAATACTAAAACTTCTTAAAGATAAAGTTAGCTTGATATGCTTAACTATAGGATATTAAAAAATAAAATTATAGAATTTATTGGTATTTTCATTCGATCATTATAGACTTTATTATTTGTTAATAATTTGAGGATTAATATTTCACTAAGGGGAACATAGAGTCAGAGTAAATAAAATTGCTAATTCTGATTAGAAAAAAAGAATAAATATCAAGCGTTATAGTATAATTTTGAATACTATAAAAAAGTAAGACGGGAGGTGGGGGAGATAAAAACTTTTGGATATATTGATTCGGATTGAATTGCAAATACATCAAGGATAGAATCAATTCAATTCTGAATTGCAATAAGCAAGCGAGGTCTCTCAAATAGAGTCGAACTGAACTGCTAGACTACGTTGAGTGATGAACTCAATGATTCAAAAAAAAAACTAAGAGATGGATGAAATTACACAAGGAATCCTGGTCTCAAAGAAGAGGGAAATGGGGATATGGCGAAATCGGTAGACGCTACGGACTTGATTGTATTGAGCCTTGGTATGGAAACCTGCTAAGTGGTAACTTCCAAATTCAGAGAAACCCTGGAATTAAAAAAGGGCAATCCTGAGCCAAATCCGTGTTTTGAGAAAACAAGGGGTTCTCGAACTAGAATACAAAGGAAAAGGATAGGTGCAGAGACTCAATGGAAGCTGTTCTAACGAATCGAGTTAATTACGTTGTGTTGTTAGTGGAATTCCTTCTAGTTCTAAATTAGAGAAAGAGGGGTTTTATACCTTATACATTTAATAAACACGTATAGATACTGACATAGCAAACGATTAATCACAGAACTCATATTATATTCTAATTATAATATAGGTTCTTTATCTTTTTTAAAAATGAAATTAGAAATGATAATGATTATGAAATAAAAAACTCATATCATAATTTTTTTTTTTCATTATTGTGAATCCACTCCAATCGAATATTGAATAATCAAATTCTTCAATTAAAATTCAAAGTTTTCGAGATCTTTAAAAAAGTGGATTAATCGGACGAGGACAAAGAGAGAGTCCCATTCTACATGTCAATACTGACAACAATGAAATTTCTAGTAAAAGGAAAATCCGTCGACTTTATAAGTTGTGAGGGTTCAAGTCCCTCTATCCCCAAATCCTCTTTTATTCCCTAACTATACTATATTATTATTATTTATCCTCTTTTTTTTTTTCTTTTTATCAATGCACTTTTTTTTCTTTTTATCAATGCAATGGGTTTAAGATTCATTAGCTTTCTCATTCTACTCTTTCACAAAGGAATGCGAAGAGAACTCAATGGATCTTATCCTATTCATTGAATAGATTTCTTTTTTATTAGAGTATCGGCAAGAAATCTTGGTTATTCACTCTATTTTTAAGTTTTATTTAAGTAAACCATGCACAATGCATAGGACTACCCCCCCCATTTTCAAATTTAAAATTTGAAATACTTTAATTAATTTTTAGTCCTTTTAATTGACATAGATACAAATACTCTACTAGGATGATGCACAAGAAAAGGTCAGGATAGCTCAGTTGGTAGAGCAGAGGACTGAAAATCCTCGTGTCACCAGTTCAAATCTGGTTCCTGGCAGAGAAAAAAAAAAAAAAGATCCACCGAATAGGTATTGATCCAAATACCTCGAGATGGATTGTGATACATATTCATTAATAATATTTATTCATCTAAGTGGATAAATCTATAATATAAATATAGAGGCACTTCTTTTTCTTTTTAAAGAAGTTTTAAAATATATCTTTTCTTTATGATAAAGAAGGGGGTGAGATTCCCCTTTATTTTTTTGCGTTTCTTAATTTTGTATTCCGCTATTCCGACGAATATTTTTTTAGTCTTGCTTATCTTTATCTTATCTTATTTTCCTAGTTGTGCTAAGTAATGTGCGCGGTACAAAGTTCCTGGTAGAGAACTTCTTTGAGTCATCCTATTTTTCTGTTCATATGAAGGAAATTAATATGCGATTTTCAAAATAGGGGAATCCAAATGAAACCCTTTTTTTGCTCAGTCTATCTGGAATGCTTTTGTATAATTAGGAATTAATTATAAATAGGTATTCCGTTTCATCTAGGAAAAGAACCTAAAAATATTCCTTGACTTGAATAAAATCTGGAGTTGTGTTGTATAAGTGAGCATGAATTTCTTATCATTCAATGAGCATCTTGTATTTCATAAAAATTGGGGGTTATATAATCCTTACGTAAGGGCCAGCCTATCCAACTTTCAGGCATTAGGATACGTTTAAGGCGCGGATGATTATCATAAGAGATTCCCACCATATCATAAGATTCGCGTTCTTGAAAATCGGCACTTCTCCAAATCCAGAAGACAGACGGAATTCTAGGATTATCCTTTTGGGCAAAGACTTTTATGCAGACTTCTTCTGGATTATCTATACCATATTGTATTCTCGTAAGATGATACACGCTAGCTAAAGATCCACCGGGTGCTACATCATAAGCACATTGGGAGCGTAAATAATTGTAACCATATACATATAAAATGACAGCAATGGAATCCCAATCCCCTGCTTTTATTTGTAAAGTCTCTATTCCTCGGTGATCAAAGCCCAAAGATCTATGAACCACCTCATGTTTGACTAGCCAATTAGATAACCAACCCTGCTGCATTGTCTTCATCTCTCCCTCTTTGTATAAATATTTCACATTTCGGATGCAAGTTTGAAAGATTGCCCTGCTTTTTATTTTTCTACACAAAAGAGCCCCTCTCCTAATTCACTAATTTGTAGGAAGGTACTGAACTTTTGGATTTGAAAAAAGTTTCAGAAGATATATCTAATGTAGATGGTGATTGATAGAGCAATTCTTGCTCATAAGTTCCTGTATGAGTACTGCGCCTAACATAAAGCTTGTGACTGGTAGTAAAACATCTATTTTTATTTTGAGATAGAGTTTGATCCTCAACTATTTCTCGCGATATCTTCTTACGAAGTTTTGTTAGGGCATCTATAACTGCCTCCGGTTTAGGTGGGCAGCCCGGCAAGTAGACATCCACAGGAATTAACTTATCAACTCCCCGAACAGTACTATAGGAATCCGTACTGAACATTCCCCCTGTAATAGTACAGGCTCCCATAGCAATGACGTATTTTGGTTCAGGCATTTGCTCGTATAATCTCACTAAAGAGGGAGCCATTTTCATTGTTACCGTACCGGCTGTTAAAATTAGGTCTGCTTGCCTAGGACTTGATCTTGGTACCAATCCATAACGATCAAAGTCGAATCGTGAGCCTATTAATGAAGCAAATTCAATGAAACAACAACTGGTACCGTATAGAAGGGGCCATAAACTGGAGAGTCTTGACCAATTCGAAAGATCATTTGGTGTAGTTGAAATAACAGAATTGGAACTTGTTTGGTCAAGTAAGGGAAACTCAATCAAATTCATAACTGTCTCAATAGAATCTTTTCCTTCTTTTTTTTTGTCTAAATATTCAGTTAAGACCATTCCAAGGCTCCTTTTCGCCATGCATAAACTAAACCAACAACTAAGATAAGCACGAAAATCAAAGCTTCGATAAAAACGGATACACCCAATACGTCGAAACTCATTGCCCAAGGGTATAGAAAGACGGTTTCCACATCAAAAACAACAAAAACGAGCGCAAACATATAATAGCGTATTCGGAATTGTACCCAAGCCCCTCCCATGGGTTCTATACCCGATTCATAACTAGAAAGCTTCTCTGGTCCTTCACTAACCGGGGCTAAAAGTCCTGAAATCGAAAATGCCAAAATAGGAATAAGGCTTGCTATTATTAGAAATGTCCAAAAAATATCATATTCGTGAAGCAGAAACATAATGTACTCCCATTAATGTGGAATAGGCGGAACTTAAATTAGTCAATTCAATTCAGCATTGTCAATTTATCCAGAACTTCTCTCTTTTCCTCGGTGAAACAAGAATCTTTTTTGTTCAAACAAAAGCGCTTAGTTTAAGTTTAGCCTTTGTTTCCTCTGTGCTGCATCTTCTTTAAAGATTCATCCAATGGAATCCCAACTCCCTTTCTTTTGGATTTCCATTCTATTTAGATATGGTGTATGTAGATCTAATTCTTATATAAAGAAAACTTTCTCGTTTCACTTTGTCTCGCTTTCTCTAGAATCTCTAGAAAAAAGAATAGCTCTATCCTTTATTTAATATTTAATAATAAAATAATAAGAGACTATTAAATAAAAATGAGAATACTACTAAATTAGAACCTAATTAAGATAGTAGGACTAATCTATGCAGTATAATTAATGAGAAGTAATACTATAAAATAAAAATAAAGAACTCTATTTCAGAACTATGAGACAGAATATTCTGTTTTCTTATTTACTCTTTACTTTATTTTTTCTATTTAAAGTTGATCAATTTACATAATGTATCTATAAACAAAGTAATAAATATACTTAAAACAAAGTAGGAATTCGCAAAATGGATAAAATCATTGCAGTTATTATAGGGAAGTCTAGAGATATCCTATTTGAAGGAGGACGGGATTCAAATCAGGGAAAGGATCCTTTCTTCTATTGATTTGATAGAAATTCGTTTTTCTTTTCCTGTCTGTATGATTTTGATTTTCGATGAATGAGCCTTTGGTAATGCTTTTATCTCTATTCTATGTCGCAGGCGCCTATCCAGTCTATAAACAAATACTAATGAGAAAATGAAAACTATACTAAACTAAAGAAAACATAGGATAGAGATCCTAAAATCTAAAAAAGGGCATATTAGGGCTATACGGATTCGAACCGTAGACCTTCTCGGTAAAACAGATCAAACGGATTATTATCGAAATGATTTGAACTGTTTCAAAGACCCAACATGCATTTTTTTGCATTGGGCTCTTTCATAAACTGATTTAAAGATCAGTTAGTCCACCATAGTTTTTCTTTACGGAAAGATAATGAGATGGCTCCCTGTGCTCTGATTGATTTTTTGTATTATGATCTATCTAGGAGCAATACCAAAGTGTTTCAAAGGAGGATTACCTTGACTTAGGTCTGCCTCCGGTCTAAATTAAATCAACCTAAGTGAAATGGAGTCTCTATCGTTCCACTGCAAGAGTTAACTATGAGACTTCATACACCTTAAAGTTCATAGAACGAAAAGAAGTTTTTTGGAGGCCCTTATCCTCATTACGCCTAGCATTTAGTGGGCTGGATATTTACCTTATCAACTAGCAAATCCATAAGGGTTCTATTTGATTAGGCACCTGAATTGGCACCTGAATCGGACTGAACCGACTGTTTGTCAGGCTACTGTTCTCCTATTCTCTCGAATCTATGAAGTAAGACATTGATTTTGCAATAAGATCGATTATGTTCATTGCATAATAAGCTCCTTTGAAAAGCATTGGCGCACGTGTAAACGAGTTGCTCTACCGAACTGAGCTATAGCCCTTATCAGAGATATCTTAACATATAGATAATTTCTTGTCAAGATGAATATTTTCTAATGCCAGAGGATACCCCTTTGATCTGTATCTGTTTAGTATTTAGTTTAGTATTTAGTATATAACAGACCAATAACAGAGCGGTATTGCTTAGAAAAGGGATTCAATATATAATCGATCGAAGTAATGGGTCTTCCTTTGTGGTGATAAATTGCCTACTTAACTCAGTGGTTAGAGTATTGCTTTCATACGGCGGGAGTCATTGGTTCAAATCCAATAGTAGGTAAGTAGGTAGAAAAATTACTAGATAGCATTGGACTTACTTCGCTTCGCTATCTAATAACTTTTTCTACCCCTCTTCCCTTTTTCTTTGTATCAACTATAAACCACTGGATTGTCTTCAATTGGATGGGGGAATCCAATTGACAGCCTCGATTCGTATCCTAGCTCGTCTGAGAGCGAGCTTCGCTTCAACCAAATCTTTCGTACCCTCAGCTTTACTCAAGTTAGCTTCGGCTATTTCAAGTGCCTTTTGAGCTTCTTCCGGATCAATATCACTACCCAGTTCCGCATCATTTCCTAAAATGATGATCTCATTATTAACTATTCTCGCAAAACCGCTCCACAGAATCGCTGTTAACCATTGGTCGTTGAGGAGGCGTATTCTCAAAGGACCCATATCTACTGCTGTGTTAATGGGGGCGTGGTTTGGTAATACGCCAATTTGGCCACTATTAGTGGATAAAATGATTTCTTTCACTTCACAATCCCAAATAATTCGCTTAGGAGTCAGTACATAAAGATTTAATTTCATTTCTTCGATTTGTTCTCCTCTTCTAAGGTTATAGCTTTCGTGCTAGCTTCATCGATGTTACCCACCAAATAAAAAGCCTGTTCAGGTAGGCCGTCTAATTCTCCGGAAAGGATTAGTTGAAATCCCCTAATAGTTTCCGCAAGAGCAACATACTTTCCTGGAGAACCAGTAAAAACTTCTGCCACAAAGAACGGTTGTGATAAGAAACGCTCAATTTTTCTTGCTCTTGCTACAGTTAAACGATCCTCTTCCGATAATTCATCCAAGCCAAGAATTGCGATAATGTCCTGAAGTTCTTTGTAACGTTGTAAAGTTTCCTTAACTCTTTGCGCAGTTTCATAATGTTCGTTGCCAACGATCCGAGGCTGTAACATAGTCGAGGTTGAATCTAAAGGATCTACTGCTGGATAAATACCCTTGGAAGCTAATCCTCTGGAAAGTACGGTAGTAGCATCCAAATGTGCAAATGTTGTGGCAGGGGCAGGGTCGGTCAAATCGTCTGCAGGTACATAAACTGCTTGAATCGAAGTTATAGATCCCTTTTTAGTAGAAGCAATTCTTTCTTGCAAAGAACCCATTTCTGTACTAAGAGTAGGTTGATAACCCACTGCGGAGGGCATTCTCCCTAATAAAGCGGATACCTCTGATCCTGCTTGAACAAAACGAAAGATATTATCGATAAATAAAAGCACGTCTTGCTTATTAACATCTCGGAAATATTCCGCCATAGTTAGGGCAGTTAAACCAACTCTCATACGAGCTCCCGGTGGTTCATTCATTTGGCCATAGACTAGAGCTACCTTTGATTCCTCAATATTTTTTTCATTAATTACTCCGGATTCCTTCATTTCCATATAAAGATCATTTCCTTCACGAGTCCGTTCCCCTACTCCACCGAATACGGATACGCCCCCATGAGCTTTAGCAATGTTATTGATTAATTCCATGATCAGTACTGTTTTACCTACTCCAGCCCCCCCAAATAGTCCTATTTTTCCTCCACGTCGATAAGGAGCTAAAAGATCGACGACCTTAATACCTGTTTCAAAGATGGATAATTTCGTATCTAACTCGATAAAGGCAGGCGCAGATCTATGAATAGGGAACGTTGCACTACTATCTACAGGACCCAAATTGTCAACAGGCTCCCCAAGAACGTTGAAAATTCGTCCGAGAGTAGCTCCACCGACCGGAACACTGAGAGGAGCTCCCGTGTCAATCACTTCCATTCCTCTCATCAACCCGTCCGTAGCACTCATAGCTACAGCTCTAACTCGATTATTTCCTAATAATTGTTGTACCTCACAAGTCACATTAATTTGCTTATCGGCAGTGTCTCTACTCTGGACTACCAAAGCGTTATAAATATAAGGTAACTTGCCTGGGGGAAAAGTGACATCCAGCACGGGTCCAATAATTTGATCGATACGACCTGTACTTTTTTCTTCAATTGTGGAAACCCCGGGAGGAGAAGTAGTAGGATTGGTTCTCATAATTATCACATAATTAAAAAAAAGGAATTTGTCGAAATTTTTCTTTTTTTATTGTTGAATAATGCCAAATCAAATCAAAAAAAATCCAAAAGTAAAAAGGAAATGAATTAGTTAATTCAATAAGAGAGAAAAGGGGACCAGGACTTGATTTCGTTGCCCAAGCGAATCCCATTCAATCGTTTACTCATGGAATGAGTCCATTGGAAAGTTCAATCAATCTTTTTTTTCATATACATTTTGCCTTTTGTGGAGGATCTGTGCCTACTCTACTTTCCTATCTAGGACTTCGATATACAAAATATATACTACTGTGAAGCATAGATTGCTGTCAACAAAGAATTTTATTAGTATTTAGTTAGGTATTTGCATTCAAAATAAGAAAAGAGAACTATTAAGAACTTGTAAAATAAGGATTAGGAATTAATTTGGGTTGCGCTATATCTATCAAAGAGTATACAATAATTATGGATTTGGTAAATCAAATCCATGGTTTAATAACGAACCGTGTTAACTTACCATAACAACAACTCAATTCCTATCGAATTCCTATATTGGAATTCCTATAGGATAGAACATACACAGGGTGTACGCATTATATATGAATGAAACATATTCATTAACCTAAGCATGCCCTCAATTTTCTTTAATGAGTTGATATTATATTAATTGAATATCCTTTTTGTTTTACGAGATTTTTGCTAAAGTTTCATTTACGCCTAATTAACATCGAGTAGACCCTGTTATTGTGAGAATTCTTAATTCAAGAGTTATAGGGAGGGACTTATGTCACCACAAACAGAAACTAAAGCAGGTGTTGGATTTCAAGCTGGTGTTAAAGATTATAAATTGACTTACTACACCCCAGAGTATGAAACTAAGGATACTGATATCTTGGCAGCATTC
>NW_028260320.1:0-23616 GCF_056163025.1 Triticum urartu | reverse complement strand
GTCGAAAGCTAAGCGATAATGGTTTTGTGAAATCTTCTAGGATGTTAATTGGTAAAAGGATTGGAGTTGGTTTAATATATTTCTCGAAATAGCTCAATCCTTTTTTGCTAAGACCAGCATAAAAATATGCCGCTGACGTGAGTAAAGCTAAAGCAACAGTAGTATTTATATCATTCGTGGGCGCTGCTAATTCCCCATGGGGTAACTCTATAATTTTCCAAGGTAAAAGAGCACCCGACCAATTCGAAACAAAAATAAAAAGGAACATAGTTCCAATAAAGGGAACCCAGGGACCATATTCTTCTCCAATCTGAGTTTTGCTCAAGTCTCGAATAAACTCAAGGACATATTCAAAAAAATTCTGACCGTCGGTCGGGATGGTTTGTGGATTCCGAACAGCTATGACAACTGAACCTAGCAAGATAGTAATTACGACCCAAGAAGTGATG
Organism: Triticum urartu; assembly: GCF_056163025.1. Classification (NCBI taxonomy): domain Eukaryota; kingdom Viridiplantae; phylum Streptophyta; class Magnoliopsida; order Poales; family Poaceae; genus Triticum; species Triticum urartu. The sequence continues at coordinate 23,167 of NW_028260320.1, read as the reverse complement.
AGTACTTGGGCATGAATTTGGAAACCTCCTATTTGCCAATAGAAGTGTTGGCCTACTTCTACACCCGATATATCGTATAACCCCTTGAGTGTTTTAATGGAACAAGGTATAATATTCATATTGTCCTCTGATAAAAATTGAACTTCAAAAAAGGAATTCTTTTGATTCAACCATCTCTTTCTCAACTCAGCAACTTGAAGTATTAATCTTATATTTAGGATACCAAGAAAGCACATCAGATCATAATATATATCAATACCCTCTAATATATATCAATATTCCCCTTCTTTTTTCTATGCAAAAAAAATTCTATGCAAAAAAAAAGATATAGTAAAGTAAGTGATTCCATAAATTTACGCAGTTGCCCAAGAATTCACTATATATTCTTAATCAACGATTTCTTATATAGAGAGAACGGCCCTCACAAATTGAAAATACTAATTTGTTAAGAATCAATCGAATTGAAGTCATAGTGTCATCGTTGGCTGGAATCGATATATTCGCGAGATCCGGGTCACAATTTGTATCGACTAAAGAAATAGTAGGAATCCCCAAAATGGCACATTCCCGAAGAGCTATATACTCTTTTTGCTGATCAAGGACGATCACAATGTCTGGCAATCTCGTCATATATTTGATCCCGCCGAGATACCTTTGCAAAGTAGATAATTTTCTCTTCAAGATTGCCACATCTCTTTTTGGGAGATGGTGGAATTTTCCCATTTTTTCTTCTGCTCTTAAGTCTCTAAATTGAGAAAGTCTAGTTTTCGTAATCGACCAATTCGTTAACATACCACTGAACCACTTTTTATTAACATAATGACAACGAGCCCTTATTGCAGCTGATGCTACTAAATCTGTTGCTCTTTTTTTGGTACCAACAATTAAGAAACTTTTTCCCTGACTTGCTGCATCAAAAACTAAATCACAAGCTTCTGATAAAAAACGAGCCGTTCTAGCGAGATTTATAATATGAGTACCTTTACGCTTTGCCGAAATGTAAGGGGCCATTTTAGGATTCCATTTCTTAATACCATGACCAAAATGAACTCCTGCTTCTATCATCTCTTTCAAATTAATGTTCCAATATCTTCTTGTCATTTTTTCCACACTTCCTTTTTTTTAATCCTACCATTCCATTACGGAATTTAGTTCTTTTTGAAGATTAAGAAAGATCCGAAATAGCTTGAAATAAATAATAATTGTTCCGAGAGAACCTTGTACTAAGATAAGAGTTGGCCATTGATACATGGTATAAACATAACCACCTTAATGAATTAACTGACTTGTTTTACTTATTAAAATAAAAATCTTAAAAATCTAAAATTTGACCTGTTAGTGTTCTAAGTTCAAAAGTCTAGTAAAGTAAAAAATATTTTTATGGGGGTTCTTATGTCTCATAAAAATTGTTTGTTACGTCAGAATCTGAAGAAACTAATTCTGTATGGAGAAACAAAAAATCTCTCATTTCCGACGCGAATAGATTTTTTTTTTTTATTTCGAAATAAAGGTTCTTGTCTTGTGGGGAACGATGCACAAATTTTTGGAATCCGGTACCAACAGGTATAATCCCCCCCAGAACTACGTTTTCTTTCAAGCCTTTCAACCAATCAATGCGACCTCGTAGGGCAGCTTTTGCTAAAACTCGAGCAGTTTCTTGAAAACTTGCTTCAGATATGAAACTTTGGGTATTCAGGGAAGCCCTTGTTATTCCCAATAAGATTGCCCGATAATAGATCGATTCATCCAAAGCTCGTCCTGCTCGTTCCGCTCGCAATAGTCCGATTAATTCCCCAGGCGAAAAAACATTAGACATTCCATCTTCGGAAACCCGCACTTTTGATGTTACTTGGCGTATAATAATCTCTATATGTCTATTATGGATCTGTACCCCTTGGGATCGATAAACCTTTTGGATTTTATTAACCAAAGAGATACGACTTTGGGCTATGGTTAGCTCAGCTCCAATCAAGAATCCCCAAGGGACCCCAAGAATTCTTGGTATACGCTCATTCCAATCCTCAATTCTCCTTTCGAGATTCGGGGATAATGAATCAATTGAACGCGCTTCAAAGATTTGTTCCACTTTTGGAAGACCTTGCGTTATGTCACTAGATCTCGATTTTTCATATATAAACGTAACTAACCTATCTCCCTTGTAAAGGATTTCTCCATAATGACCATTAACAGTTGCTCCTGTAGTGGCCAAATAAGGTTTAGCTGCTCTTATAACAAAGGAATTCATATTTACAATGAAAATTTGACCGGATTTTTTTATGTGCGATTTAAATAGACATACATTTTCACAAATAAATTGTCCAAGGTGAATTATTGCCAATGTCTCTTCCCAAGAATCATGATGGACAAAGTGACAATTCAAAAGGAATGGATCCAACATTATGTTACTATCGAAATTAGAAATCCTTTTATTTTCATCTATTAAAGAGTATTTAAGTTCTTGAAGTACTTGGAAGGTTTGTTTTAAATTGTCAACGAACAAATATTTTTTTAACAGGATTTTATTATGCGTTAGTAAATAGTAAGATGAAGAAAAATGCGATATACTAGCTACAATAGCGCCTAAGGGCCCAAAAATTTCTCGAATAGGAATTCTAGGATTCCATTCTTTTATCGCATTGGGATGTTTTGAATTCTTGAATAAACCAATTCGAGAACAGTTGGATGCCGACAAAATCATCAAAGAGTGGTATTCTTTATTTCGATTCAACAAAGTGCCAATAGCTTCTGGATGTTGGCTAAGTGATTCAATCTTCGCCTTGGAATAAAAAGAATTGATATTGGCGCGATCTAACCTATTATGGGGAATCGGTCCTGCACTTGTCCTACCATACCTTTTTCGTGTATACGAAATAGTGGACTTGACTAACTCAATTCTTAGGAAATCGCGAATAAGATCATTTGCTCTTACCTCAACAAGGGAAGCACCAGCCTTTTCTTTTTCTTCTTGTTCCCAATTCACTACTAAGCAAGTTCTAACAAATTGACTATTTGTGTGATAAATTCTTTGAGTTAACTTGCTATTTTCATGAGAAATAAAATTGACAAGTCGAATTTGGAGATTATTTTCTTCTTGCAAGAGATCCTGCGGGAAAAGTGTTGCTAAATTTCTTCCTTCGTCCATTTCATATGCCACTGTAGGGCGAACGGAAACAAAATACTTTTCCTTGCTCTTGAGAATTTTTTTCCGTTGAACATAGACCCAATTTTTCCTTTTTTTTGATTCCTTAGAATCTTTTTTTTGTCTTTCTGGCGGTATCAAACAGCCACCTAATATCTTATCCGCCTCTTCAGGAAAATGAATATCTCCGGAAAATATTTTGAGTTCCGTATGGCTTTTTTTTCTCTTCACTCGGACCAGTCCGCCTAGTCGACTTCTTGTATTTTTTGTGAGTTGTGTATTCACTCCAATAATACTATTGTCAAGTATCTTTAGGGATGAAGATCTCGGCAAGATATGAAGTTCTTGAAGAATGAAAAAAAACCGATCTACTTCTTTTTGGTATTTTAGACTAAATTCTTTTGTTCCTCGATGCTCAATCAAACCCTCTTTTTTTAAGATGGAATCTTCCTCTGGGCTCTCGTATTCGTCCTCTGAATCTTCTTCTGAGTCTTCCTCTAAAGTACCATATTTTTCCTCTGCGCTTTCCCCGGGGCTGCCATATTCGTCTTCTGAGTCTTCCTCTAGAGTTCCATATTCGTCCTCTTGGGTCCTATATTTGCTCTCTGGGCTCCCATATTCCTCTTCTGAGTCTTTCTCTAAAGTCCTATATTCGTTCTCTGGGTTCCCATATTCGTTTTCTGGGCTCCCATATTCGTCTTCTAGGGTTTCATATTCGTATTCGTCTTCTAGGATTCCATATTTAGATTCTTCTAGGGTTTCATATTCATATTCGTCCTCTCGGGTCCTGTATTCGTCTTCTAGGGTCTCATATTCCTCTTCTGAGTCTTCCGCTCGAGTCCTATATTCTTCTTCTAGGGTCCTATATCTAAATTTAACAATTCCTGAACCCTTTTTATCTTTTCTGTATCGGGGATCGTCAAAATAAGCAAAAATAGTATTTCTACGTAAAACACCCATAAGGGGGATTTCAATCGAAATCCCAAAACAGGATATTAGTTCTTTCTCTTGTTCTTGATGATATTGTAATGGAATGACGAACCTATTTCTTCGCTTTTTCGCCAACAAATCTGAATTATCTTGAAAAATAGAAGGATAGATAAAATTCCAATGGCCATTGGACATGATTCGATCCGACGTTGAATAATCAAGAATTTCCCTATCTTTTTTACCATAAGTATTCATTTGATCTTGATCCTTGTGGAGTGAAAAAGACGCTATACTGGATCTGCACATACTTACTGACAATATCCATAAATGGCTTGTTTTTGGTAATCGGCGAAGATTACCATATTGATATTCGGGCGCATGGTAAACATCAGTACTCCAGTGCATTTCGCCGTCTGATTCAGAATAAATATGCTTTTGTACCCTTTCTTTAAAATGTAAAGTGGACGTTCCGGCACGAATCTCCGCAATTACTTGTTCGGATTTTACATATTGATCATTTTGCACTAGAATCAAGCTTTTTGAGGGAATATTCACACTATATAGAATATCTTGACTCTGAATAGTTACATGCAAGTCTATATAACATAGAAAAGCAGGCTGCCCATGACGGGTACGTGTGGGGTGAACCAAATTCTCATTGAATTTTATTTTTCCATTCGAAGGGGATCGTACAAGGTCGGCAGTACCCCCTGTGAATACTCCGCCAGTATGAAAAGTTCTTAATGTTAGTTGAGTCCCTGGCTCCCCAATTGATTGACCTGCAATAATACCTACGGCTTCTCCCAATTCGACCAGATCACTATGAGTAGGACTCCGGCCATAGCATAATTGACAGATCCAAGAAGTGCTTCGGCAAGTAAAGGGGGTTCTAATATATATTGGTTGTGCTCGAAATGGTTGTGCTCGAAAGGCAGTTATGAATCGATTGACTAATCCAATTCCAATATCTTGATTTCGCGCGGCAATGCATCGTGAACCGATATATATATCGTCTGCTAATACACGACCAATTAGTGTTTGGACAAAAAGTTTTTCCGTCATCCCATTTTGAGGACTTACAGAAATACCTCGGATAGTACCACAATCTCTTCTACGCACAATAATATGTTGAACTACTTCAACAAGTCTACGTGTAAGATATCCAGCATCTGCTGTTCGCACAGCAGTATCTACAACCCCTTTGCGGGCTCCATAGCAGGAAATTATATATTCTGTCAAAGAAAGTCCCTCGCGTAAATTGCTTTGAATAGGTAAATCAATCATTTGTCCTTGAGGGTCCGACATTAATCCTCTCATACCTACTAATTGGTGTACTTGAGATGCATTTCCTCTGGCTCCTGAAAAAGACATTAGATAGACTGGATTAGAAGGATCCGTTATCCGAAAATTTGAATTCATTTCTTGTTTCAAATATTCACTTGTCGCATACCATATCTCAACAGATTGGCGTAATTTTTCTACCGCGTGTACAGCCCCATAATAATAGTGTTTCTCCAAAAGAAAACTCTGTTGTTCCGCGTCTTGGACTAACCATCCCTTAGAGGGTATTGTTAAAAGATCCTCGATTCCTAACGAAATCGATGTAGTAGTGGCTTGATGGAAGCCCAGAGTCTTTAGTTGATCCAGTATATGGGATGTATATCCCATTCCAAAATGATCTATTAATCTGCTAATAAGTCGTTTCATACCAGTTCCGTCTATCTCTTTATTATGAAAGACCAGATTGGCCCGTTCCGCCATACATAAGTACCCCCTTTTCGGCTGAGTAGGATTCGACAATTGCTGAGTAGGATTCGACAATGGGCCTGAGTCAGTGATTCGAAAATTTAATTAACTTAATTGCCTCAATCTCAATCTGGATTCGCGTGGCAAATAATGATGATACTAGGGAAATCGGAATGCCCCCCGAAAGGGGAGGGGCATCGCCGAATCTAACTTTCTTGTTTAGGTAGTGTATGAATAGGCCTGACTAAATCCTTGTATGGCTTCCTCTATTTCTCTATAAAAAGAAATATGACCAAGAGTGGTTCGAATGTATATCGAACGAATTTCTTTTTTTCTATTTCCCATTATTAGATAGTGGGCATAAATCTCATGATAAGTCCCCAAAGATTCATATTGAACTTCAATCGGAACTTCTCTTGACCCAATGACGCGTTGATCCAGGTTCCATCGTAGCCACAAGGGACTATCTAAACTGATTAGTTTTTGTCTATAAGCTCCCAGTGCATCATAAGAACTAGAAAAATGGGGTTCTTTATCTTTCCTATATTTAAAATTATTATTATTATTGTAATTTACTTTTAGATTTGGGTAGTTTCTGCAACTATTATATCTATTTGCACAAATACCTCGACGCTTTCCAATCGTTAATACATAAAGCCCGATAAGCATGTCTTGGGTTGGTACGCAAATAGGATCCCCAATAGCGGGAGATAAGAGATTCATATGAGAAAACATAAGTAAACGGGCTTCTGCCTGAGCTTCCAAGGATAAAGGTAGATGAACAGCCATTTGATCTCCATCAAAGTCCGCATTGAAACCCTTACACACTAATGGGTGTAAAGAAATAGTACGCCCCTCTACTAAAGTGGGTTGAAAGGCCTGTATGCCTAATCTATGCAGGGTAGGTGCTCTATTTAACAGTACAGGATGTCCCCGCATAACTTCTTGAAGTATTTCCCATACAATGGGTTCTTTTTCCCAAATTTTCCTTTTAGCAATCCTTACATTAGAAGTGGCGCGTTTCGTGATTAAATCGCGAATTACAAATAGCTGAAAAAGCTTTATTGCTATCTCTAGAGGTAATCCACATTGATGTAATGAAAGCGAAGGACCCACAACAATGACAGAACGCCCCGAGTAATCGACCCGTTTCCCAAGCAGAGTCTCGCGAAACCTTCCCTCTTTACCTTCAATTACATCTGAAAGTGATTTGTATACTTTATTGTGACCATCCCTCGTCGGTTGCCCGCGGGACCCACTATCAAGAAGTGTATCCACGGCTTCTTGTACCAATTTTTCCTGGCACATTACTAAATCTGCTGGCGCTAATTCACTTCTTTTTAATAGATAGGCAAGATTGTTGTTCCGACGGATAACTCTCTTATAAAGTTCATTAATGTCTGAAGTCACTACTTTATCTCCAGACCTATAAACAATAGGTCTCAATTCGGGAGGAAGAACCGGTAATAAGCACAAAACCATCCATTCTGGTTCTACATTTGTTTGAATAAAATGTTTCGCCAATTGCATGCGTCTAATCAAAAAAACTTTTCTTATTCGTCTTTTTCTATCTTCCCACTCATCTCCACTATACCCCTCGTCTTCTAATTCCTTCCATTCGACCAAAGAATTCTCTATAATAATTCGCAAATCCAAATCTGCTAATTGTTCTCTAATAGCACCTGCTCCTGTCGCAATTTCCCGATTTCGAAATGTTGCAAAGCCTGGGGTAGAAAAAAAGGGAGAAATGCTGTGGTTACAGGATGCAATTTCCTCTTCGAATAAACCTCGTAATCGTAAAAAAGTGGGTTTTTTAGTGCTGGGCCTAGCAAAAGAGAAATCGCCGTATACTAGGCCCTCCAACTTCTTAAGAGGTTTATCTAAAAGATTCGCGATATAACTAGGAAGACCTTTCAAATACCACACATGAGTCACGGGACATGCGAGTTTGATGTATCCCATTTGATATCTTCGTATCCGAGAATCCACAAATTCGACCCCGCATTTTTGGCAAAATCTTTCGTCTTCGTTTTCAGCTCCGCTCGCTCGAGAATTGCCACAAGCGCAAATCCCGCTTTTTATGGGTCCAAAGATTCTTTCGCAAAACAATCCATCTTTTTCTGGTTTATCGGTTTTATAATGAAAAGTAGAGGGCCTTGTGACTTCGCCAACGACTTCTCCATTAGGTAGGTTTTTGTTAGCCCAAGCCTTTATTTGTTGAGGGGAAACGAGTCCAATTTGAAGTTGTTGATGTTTATATTGGTCAATCATAAAATAGAAATAAGAGAAAAGAATTTATATTTATTCCGATCAAACTTCCTCCCTATTAACCTGGAAGTTCTTTTCAGATACAAGGAAATGATTCAGTTCTAGAGCCAAAGATCGTAGTTCTCGAACGAGCACTCGAAAAGATTCTGGAGGATCCTCATGATTAGGTATTCTTTTTCCCCAGATCGTAGCATTAAGTATTTCTTGGCGAGCTATAAGATGGTCAGATTTATAAGTAAGTATCTCTTGTAAAATATGAGCAACACCAAATCCTTCTAAAGCCCAAACTTCCATTTCTCCTACTCGTTGTCCCCCTTGCTTGGCTCTTCCTCTAACCGGTTGTTGTGTAACAAGTGAGTAGGGCCCAGTAGAACGCCCATGAATTTTCTCATCAACTTGATGAATTAATTTTAAGATATAGGACTTCCCTATTAGAACAGGTTGCTCAAAGGGGTCGCCTGTTCTTCCATCAAATATTCTGCTTTTTCCCGGGTACTCGGGTTCAAATACCCATGGATTTTTTGTTTCTTTACTGGCTTCATATAATTCTGAAAACACAAGTTTTCTTGAAGCCTCTTGCTCATATCTCTCATCAAAGGGTGCTATTCTATAATGTTTCTTTAGCAGATCCCCCGCTAATCCGAGCGAGCTTTCAAATATTTGTCCCACATTCATTCGGGAGGGTACTCCTAAGGGATTGAAGACCATATCAACGGGTGTTCCATCTTGCAAATAGGGCATATCTTGCCTAGGCAAAATTTTGGAAATGATCCCTTTATTCCCATGTCTTCCGGCTACTTTATCCCCAACTTTGATTTCACGTTTCTGTAAAATATATACACGAACCATTATGTCGAGCGGGTCCCTTTGGATCCATTTCACATCGATAACGCGCCCTCTTCCACCTATAGGTAATTTCAGAGAAGTTTCTTTTGAAGTGGAAACCTCAAGGCCAAATATGGCCCGTAATAATCCAGCTTCCGCGATATAAGATGATTCGCTCGCTATCTGAGGCGTTAATTTACCTACTAAAATATCACCAGTTTCTACCCAGGATCCCAACCTAACAACTCCATTTCTGTCCAAATTGCGGAGTAAATGTTCTTCTAGATGTGGTATTTCTTTAGTGATTTTTTCAGCGGAGCCCTGGCTTGTCGTATCCGTCTGAATTTCATATTTCCGGATGTGAAAAGAGGTATAAATATCTTCATATACCAAACGTTCGCTAATTAGTACTGCGTCTTCAAAATTGTAACCTTCCCATGGCATATAAGCTACTAATACGTTTTTTCCTAAAGCAAGTTCGCCCCCAATTGTAGCAGCTCCTTCTGCTAAAATTTGTCCTTTTTTAATGGATTTACCCCGTGGAACCCGGGGTTTTTGGTGCATACAAGTATTTTTGTTAGAGCGACGGTGGTTAACTAAAGGAATACTTATAGTCTTCCCACTACTTGATAAAAGTATCTTATGACTATCAGTAGAAATGATCTTTCCCTCGCGTTCGGCTATAATGGAAACCCTCGAATCTAGAGCTGTTTGGCGTTCCAATCCAGTTCCAACAATGCATTTCTCGGACCGAGAAAGCGGAACTGCTTGGCGCTGCATATTAGAACTCATTAAAGCCCGATTCGCATCATTGTGCTCAATAAAAGGAATGAGAGAACCCCCAATAGAAAAATATTGGAAAGGAAAAATACTTCTAACATGAATCTGTTCCCATGCAATAGTCAAGAATTCTTGACGGTATCTAGCCGGAACAACCTGTTCTTCCTGAATACCTTGATTCAAGGACAAAGAATTTCCTGCTGCTATCATATAATATTCATCTCTATTTGGTGATAGATAAACCACCTGTCTCTCTTTTTTTTCTTTTGCTTTCTCAGCAGATATTTCATAAAACGGACTCTCTATGGATCCCCACAAGTGATCAATTCTCGCATGAATTGTTAAGGATCCAGTAAGTCCAACATTGATTCCTTCAGACGTGTCAATTGGACAAATACGCCCATAGTGACTCGGATGAATATCTCGGCTCCGAAAACTTGCGGTTCTCCCCGTCAACCCTCCAGGACCTAAACAACTCACTTTTCGCCCATGAACAGTTTGTGTCAATGGATTCGTTTGATCAAAAACTTGAGATAACGGGTATGTGCCAAAAAAGGTCTCATAAGTAGTTATTAATAAAATTGAAGTTGAAGTTGGAGTTACCAAAGTTTGGGGAGTCGGTTTCGATTGACGTATGAATACTCTACGAATAGTTTTTTGAACTGCATGTTGTAAACGACCAAGAGCCAATCCGAATTGATCTTGTAACAGATCCGCAACCGAACGAATACGTTTATTTTTCAAGTGATTCATATCGTCATCGTCAAGTATACCCGTTCCAAATTTCATTCCAATCAAATGATCCGTAGCGGCCAATACATCTCGTGGTAACAAGAATGTATTGTTCTGAGGAATATCAAGATTAAGTCTCCGATTCATATTTCGTCGACCAATCCTTCCTAATTCACATTTTTGTTGAAAAAATTTCTTTTGTAATTCCTCGCATAAGGACTCCGAAAATACCAGGTCCCCACCTACACAAGCAAATTGTTGATAAAACTCCAAAATAGCTTTTTCTTTTGACTCAATCCTCTTCTTCTCTTTAGCATTCGGGAAAGACAAGAAAATTTCAGGGTAGGAAACATTATCCAGAATTTCTCTTAGATTCGAACCCATAGCTGATGATAGAACTAGAATAGATATCTTTTGTTTTCTACTCACGCGAGCCCATATCCTTTCTTTTTTATCAATTGCTAATTCCGATCTCCCCCCCCAATCTGATATTATAGTGCCAGTGTAGATAGAAATTCCCTTATGATCTAATTCCGAGCGGTAGTAAATACCAGGACTTAGCAATATTTGATTGATCACAATTCGGTATATTCCATTTATAATAAAGGTTCCTAAGGAATTCATTATAGGAATGTTTCCGATAGAAATGGTTTGCTTTTGCACATCGAAACCAAAAATTAATCTCGCAGATACATATAATTCGGAAGAATAGGTGAGTGATTCATACACAGCATCTCTTTCTTTTATCGAGGGTTCTAGCAGTTGATATCCTTTCGCAAATAATTGAAATGCAATTTCGTGATCTGGATCTTTAATTGTTGGAAACTTGTCAAGTTCTTCTGCCAAGGCTTGATTAATGAACCTACAAAATCCCTCGAATTGGATCTGACTAAATCCGGGTATTGTGGACATTCCCTCGTTTCCATTCCGGAGCATCTTAATCTTAAGTTTCCTGTTTATCAAAGAAAAATTCCATTATCAGCTCACTCTTCATCAATCCCTATGGATCGATCTAGCAATCATGGAATCTATATTCTGTTTACTGAATCACATGAAATTCTAGGGAACTCCACATACGTATTTCATATATGTATTTCATACATATGAATAGAGACCATTTGGACGAAAGTTCGAGTTTGCCAGGGGTACAAATGAAATGAAAATGAATTGATAAAACATTCCTACAAAAAAAATTCTGCCACTTATACTTTATGTTATGATATTCTAATCAGATTGGATGGCAAAGATTTCTCATTTTATCTCCTTTCTATGAATGTAATAAAGCCGTAATATAATATACTAGAAAGTTTGACTTTACTTCGATTTAGAATAGCGTGCTTACTTTAATTTCTCAAAATAATTTGAGGGTTCTTTTTTATTTCGGATCGGAGTAGTATAATTGCTAGAAAATTCAGTATTTCATTGTGGAATTCTAAAATAAAGTAAGTCCCTTTTTTAAGTACATGCCAATCTAGTTATCCACCTCTCCCCATATCCATGCTTTTCTTTTATCGTAATTTCACTTGGGTACGCCAAGATAGTCAGGTTATACTCTATATCAGAGCAAATTTCCTTTTTTTATTCAAGATATTTAATTTAATACTTTGAAAAATTAAAGCATGATTCCCCATAGAGATATGTACATAAAGGGGATCTTTGGATAATAATGCTGTTCGGACCTAAAGTTTACCTATACACGGATTAAGCATAAAGCCATAATATTTTATTATGCCATTGAAGGGGGGGGAGATAATACCGATTTAAGAGTAGTTCACTACTGCAATAAAAAAAAGAGAATTCTAGTTAACGGTTCCAATTTATTCTGAATTTTGCAGCCTGTGAATAGAAATCCACTTTTTCTTCTTTTTCATCTCAATAGAAAGAAATGGGAAGTTTTATTGTGTTAACAATGTATGTTTTAAGATAGAATCTATCGAGGAGAATAATAGAAACTGGATCAAAAAAAGCAGGAATAGATTTTTTGAAAAAGATTGGAAAAAAGTAAGTAGAATTATATTCAAAATAAAAGGGGCTTTTCGTAAGAAAACGTGGATGAATACTTGCTGTTTTCTAGATTTTTGATCGGATTTTTTGGCGGCATGGCCAAGCGGTAAGGCAGGGGACTGCAAATCCTTTATCCCCAGTTCAAATCTGGGTGCCGCCTGATCAATAAAATACTTAGGTTTTTTTTATAGTGCTGATCGAATTCGATAAATTTTTACTTCGCATAAGTTCGGGCAAGAGAGTAACTGGGCCTGCCGATACTGGGTTTAGAGAAACCATACCATAGTTCTATCCTCAAACTAGGGTTAGGGTTTGTTTTGACGGTAGTGGCCAAAATGGTTATCAATAGGGGTGAGGTAGTGTTTCCTTATTCTTTTATTATATGAATTTGAATTGGTTCTTAATTGAGATTCGATTTGATAATTTTAAAATACGAGGATAAGATGTCAGAAATCTTGGTATCCAAAGAAAGGTCCCTAAGGGGCATTCTTTTTTTTTTTCAATCTAAGATTCAAGAAGGGACTCCACGAAAGAATATCAAGACTTACTAATTATTATACATTTTTTTATCGTACATCTTATGTTACCTACATACACTAAAGTAAGGACTACTTAATTCTAACGAGAATCAGATTAAATAGGTCGATCAAAAATCAATTTAGGAGTTGTATTATGGATAAAATCTCTTCATTCTTTCATAGAATGATACAAAGCAAGGCTGCAGGGTTTAGGTCAAAAATAAACATTAGGTAAGGTAGGTATCCAATAAATATTTATCTATCGATAATTTTATGGTATATTCGGGCGTCCTTTGCTTAAAAAAAAAAAAAAGAGTAACAAAAGGAATAAAAAATCTTCCTATTCCCGCTTCTTCTATTCAGGACATCATTCCCGTACTCTTTCTTTTTTAAGGAAAAAAGGGCTATAGTATCTCGTATTTTTAATGCTCTCTAATTCTACCAGAATTCCTATAAGAATTTGTTAGGAGTAAATTCCTTGAACTGATTGATCCATGGCCTTAGGGCGGAATCCCTTTTTGACTCTGTACCCTTGATTCCACTATGATTATTGATCAATAGTAGAATAATCCCTTCATAGAAATAGGAGACATAATTTAGATGGATATAGTAAGTCTCGCTTGGGCTGCTTTAATGGTAGTCTTTACATTTTCTCTTTCACTAGTAGTATGGGGAAGGAGTGGACTCTAGGGATACTACTAATTGATTAAGTAATCAAATTGTTGTATCAATTCTTTTCTTTAATGGATCATTTTGCATTAATCATTTTGTCAAACGTTATTCTTTAATCTTTTTCTTTAGTTTTGTTTCACTCCTGTAAGAAACTCTTGTATTGTAAGTTGTAATGTAAGAAAGAGCCATTATACCAATTCAGAATTTCTACTAGAAATGACGAATGGTTAAAAAAAGTTCTATACATAAGAAAATTAGACTTTCTTCCACGGAACTATTCACGGCATATCACACATTTTCCATTTCCTTTTACTTTTTACTATAGTCTATTCTTCATATTATTTTTCTTTCCTTCCATGGATTCTTTGGTCAAGAATTGTCTTAGATTTTTTTATTTTGACCTGATTGAAATTAAGTGGATGCAATGAAAAAAGAAATTGAATTAGACTACTTAACTATTTCAATCTACTAATCTATTCTATGTAGATTCAAAGATAATATAATAGAAAGAATCTAAAGTGTCGTAGAAAAAACTATATGTAGTTCTTTCTACCACACTTTAAGATTCCAACCAGATCCTTTCATTTAAGACTTGGATTTTTTTTATTTAATCCCTTTTTAATTTCTTCAATGATTAATTGGAATTCCAATTAATTATTTTGGCTGACTGTTTTTACATAAATAATAAGTAAAAAAGAAGTAGGAACTAGAATGAACAGTGCAGTAGCAATAAATGCGAGAATATTGACTTCCATAACCTCTTTATTTTTTATTTTCACAATAACTCGGGATGTAATCCCATGGAGAGGAAAAAGGGGTATCTTGTAAATTCAAGGGTAGGGCTTGCATTCTGATAATACTGAATCAATTCAATATTATGAATATCGGATCTATCAAATCAATTCATGGATGAGAGTTATATTTCACGGATGAGAGTTATATAGTATAACATAGGAAGATCCTCTATCCACACTAAGACCAAAATGGGTTTTTTGATTGGATTAGGAATTCCCTCTTTTTTAATCCTTTTCTACTTTTTCTTTTCTATATCTCTAACCCACGAGCTTTCTTAATCTTATACTTTCTTAATCTTATACAATTTCCCTTCCTTTTTCTTATAGTTATACATACAATTATGTATGTATTATATGACCAACTTTCACTTTCTATGGGTCACATAGACATCCAAATAAGCAGTAGAAGTGAGATGGGGAAAAGAGGTCTGAAATAAAAAGGGAATACGATTTATGTATGGATTCCGGTAAAATACCGGTACTCTATTCCATAAGAGTGGAATAGGAAATTAAGATGAGGATGGTATCATCATAAAGAAAGATAGAGTAATATAATATCCTAAATTCTACTAATCCACATATCGTATGTGTGTCTTTCTTTATCGATTGGGAGTAGTGAAAAAAAAATTCCTATATGCCCTCCCTCCCTCTTTAATGAGAGATGCAAAATAAAAAAGTGAAGTAAGGGTGCCCTGTGGGTATTTGATCTTGCTCCCTGCCCCTTTTTTTCATGGAAAAAGGAAATATCAATTTCTCCATTCATTGAACCCTAGTTCGGGACTGACGGGGCTCGAACCCGCAGCTTCCGCCTTGACAGGGCGGTGCTCTGACCAATTGAACTACAATCCCCGCGGGGTGTATGGCATACCCATTCTTAAATAGAACCATAAGAAGATTCGATTCGTCTTTCGTACTCTAAGAAATAGACGAATCATATACTACATACCCACATATTATATTATACGTGGGTATAGTGAGAGTGACATAACTAGTATGTCGTGATTTTTTATCACTAAAAATGGATAATAATCCAGCCTTCAATAAGAAAAACTCTTTTGTTTGTAAGAAAGGAATGAGAGAGATATGGATTAGAAAAAAAAATTTCCCTTTTTTCTTTATCTTTTATTTCTATAGATCAGACATTTTATTTTATGGAAGAAAAACAAAAGGATTTAGTTCATACTCACGAAGCCCTAGATTTTTGGTTTGGGCCGAGCTGGATTTGAACCAGCGTAGACATTGTCAACGAATTTACAGTCCGTCCCCATTAACCACTCGGGCATCGACCCAGGAAGAATTTATTCTAGGGTTTTTGCTAATCTATGATTAACCTCCTTTCATAATACTCCCTACCCCCAGGGGAAGTCGAATCCCCGCTGCCTCCTTGAAAGAGAGATGTCCTGAACCACTAGACGATAGGGGCATCACTAGACGATAGGGCCATATACAACCGCTCGTGATTATACTATAATCATAGTATGAGCAGTTTTTTGGAATTGTCAATATACTCGAAAAGTATAAATAGATCCAAAGCAAAGAGTTTTTCCAACTTTTCTGTTATGTTTTCATCTAGGATTTTTTTTAGTTGATCGTTATAGATTAATTCTCCGTGCTTCATTTAGTGTTCATACCAAAAATGCATCCATCCCGCACTAAGTCATAAAATTCTCTAAAAATATAGAGAAAGTTTCAAAAACAAAGAAAAAAAGTGAATCAATTTAGTAGAAAAGTACTCTATCAGATTCGAACCAACGACTTACGTCTTAGCACGAGATTACTCTACCACTAATTTAAAAAGCCCTTTATCGGATTTGAACCGATGACTTATGCCTTACCATGGCATTACTCTACCACTGAGTTAAAAGGGCTTTTTATTTAATTCAAAAATTAGCCACTTGGATTTCCCATTATGGGTCTACTGCATAATGTACATATTATATATATAATATATAGAGATAGAGAGAGAGACATTATGTAGAGATTGTATATGTATATATCGATATCTTGAGAGCTCAAAATAAAATTAATAAAAAAAAACATACCCTACATAACATATCCAACTCTTCTTGGTTCAGGGTTTTCCGTTTCCGAAGACTAGTAAAATAGGCGGATTCTGGAACCCCAAGGATTCAACGGTATATGGATATGGAAAATATAAGATTTCCGATCCTAGCGGGAAAAGGCGGGGAACAGATACCCAATAGGATATAGGATCCTTGGGAGGAACTTTTGGTAATGGCCTTGATCCTCTATGCTATTTTTTATGTGTTCTTAGTTCTATTGAACTTTTTGCATTCTTTTAAACAAGAATCTAATAAACTAGAATTGAGTCAGTGGAAAAAAGGAGAGAGAGGAAAGTGTTAAATGGAGAGAGTCGACTAATCAGAGACTTTTAGGATCTTCTTTACATCAGGTAAATCTGTCGGCCCTGTCCGTTTTTTTCTTTAAGTTACGACTCTTTGCTGCTTACTTCTATCAAGCCATAGGGAAAGTCTATGATGAATTTGGAAAACTCATCTCACTCTTACTCTATGGCTCGGACTTAATGGGGGAAGAAAACATCTTCCATAATTTCTTTTTTGTTCAATTCTGGACAAAAAAGAAAAGGAAAAAAGGAATTTATAGGGACAGTGTTACCCCCTATATCCCCTAGTTTATATTGTAGGAATAATAAAACAATTTAGCAGTCTGACACACTTACGTCCTTGCAAAGTAAATAATTATTATTGTAGTCGTAACCGTAGAATAGGATCCTAATCAAAATAAATACATTTGGTTCAGGCGCTATTAGCATGGTAAGAAAAGATTTTTTTTACAGACCAGAGGGGCTATCTAAATCCTAAAGTAAAGGCGAGCGATCGAAGTAGAAGTACCAACGGCTCAGTGTCATGAACCTTCTCCATCTGATTCAATAAGGGGGAATTAGCCTTCTTGTCAAATGGCTATCCTTGACAAAGGGTACCATTTATACCATAATCTACAATGTAGCGGGTATAGTTTAGTGGTAAAAGTGTGATTCGTTCTATTAATAACTGAATTTGAAATGATATACTTAAGGCATCCTTAAGTTTTTTATTTTTATATTCCGATGAAAACTTTAGTTCTTATAAAGGATTAAATCCTTTTCCTCTCAATAGCATATTGAGGAAGAATATACATTCTGGCGATTTGTATCCAAAGACTAATTTAAATTGCATCCAAAATAAAAATAGGATTATGAGTACAGGAGTCGCGAAGCATAATTTTGCATTGGATTAAGTATTCCAATTTTGAAAATATGAGTAAAGGATCTATGGATGAAGATACAAAAAAGTTGATTTCCAATCGTAACTAAATCTTCTTAAAATAAGGAATAAGGAAGCCAAATAGCTAAAAAACGATAGTTTTGGTTTACTAGAACCATCCGCATATTGTTTCAGCTCGGTGGAAACCCAATTCTTTTCCTCAGGATCTCTTGAATGAAATTAGGGAACGAAGTAAGTAGATTAGATGAATTTAGATAGAATTTCTATCTCCTACTCTATAAGGATCATCTAGAAAGCGGAGAGCTTTGGTTCCATTCAAATAGAAAAGCTGACATAGATGTTAAGTGGTGAGAATATCCATAAAGGAGCCGAATGAAATCAAAATTTCATGTTCGGTTTTGAATTAGAGACGTTAAAAATAATCAACCAACGTCGACTATAACCCCTAGCCTTCCAAGCTAACGATGCGGGTTCGATTCCCGCTACCCGCTCCATTCTGTATAAAAGGAGTATTCTATTTGTCTAGACATGTTAGAGGCTTGTATTCAAGCCTTTTTTGTCCACCAGTTTCTGGTACTCCAGAGCGGAGTAGAGCAGTTTGGTAGCTCACGAGGCTCATAACCTTGAGGTCACGGGTTCGATTCCCGTCTCCGCACTTAGCAGTCTGTATAAAAGGACTATTCTATTTCTCTAGATATGTATGGTAGAGGGGCGTATCCAACCCTTTTTTATTCATTAGTTCCCGGCCCTAGAGGGCAAAATTGAGCAGTTTGCGAAGTCACTTGCCTTCAAAAAAAGAAGGCGCAAGGCCTCTCCCTACCCTGCAGAAAATAAAAATGAAACGAAAGGGACAGTCTACCTCTCCCTTCCCTTTAAAAAAAGTTTGCCCGTTGTTTGTCTCAGTTAATACCCAATTTTTGGAGCTCTGTTGGCGAGTTCTATTTCTGCCTCTGGAGCGCCCTCTTTTTTTGAGTGGGATGCAAAGGAAGGGTAAGATAGTAAGGGATACGGCACTAGACTAACACCTAATTAATACTTAATTTAATATAAGTAGTTAAACAGTTAACTAGACTAAACTTTTTATCATAGTACTTTGATAAATTAAGCGGGCGAGCGGCGGGAATCGAACCCGTATCTTCTCCTTGGCAAGGAGATATTTTACCATTGAACTACGCTCGCTACGGTATATATTTTATAGCGTATATCCGCCTGGGTCGACCTTCTATGTCTGGGTCGACCGTTTCATTTCATTTTCTATTATATTAGAGTTTTCCTTTTTTTATTATCTGTCAATGAATATTCTAATGGGAATGGAATTTCATAATACTGAAAGAGAAGAGCTAGCAATTCGGAACGCAAATTGCGTTTTAATACGTCTCACTATTCTAATTTTTTAGAAGAAATGGCCTTTATTATTTCTTTTTTATGGGGTTAATAAATATTAACCAAATTTCATTTAAGAAATGAGAGAATTCAGAATAGCTACGAGAAAGACTAGTCCAATCCATAATGATGTACCGGAAAATACAACATTTTTATTATTTGACCAACCATCAGGAGAAGCAAATACAAGGGGTACACTAATTACTAAGACTGAGGAAGTCGCAATTAATGCAAAAACAGCTAATTGGAAAGCAATAGTCATATTTCTAATCCTCCAAGCTACCATCAAATAAAGTTGACTACATATTTGATCCCTCACTTAAACCAAAATTGTAAAAAAATACAAGAAGTAGGAGGGGTTTAATCATGAATCCATTGATTCTTCTCTTTAATTCAAATTTATTACTTAAACCGCTTTTTTATTTGGATATGGGGGTGAGAAGAGATTATTTACTCTTTATTTCACAAGCGGGTATAGCGGATCCTGTATCCGTGTATACAGTATACAGAGATATATCGAAAAGGAACTTGTATCTGATATCTTTCTAGAGGCTAATAAATCTTTTTATTTTTTATATGGCTATGTTCTATTTGTAGGAGTAAAATAAGGATTAGGCTGTGGAGAGATGGCTGAGTGGTTGATAGCTCCGGTCTTGAAAACCGGTATAGTTCTAGGAACTATCGAGGGTTCGAATCCCTCTCTCTCCTTTTGCTTATTGAATACGTTTGTTTCTTTCATTTTTATTTATTTTTTTTTTCTGTCCCTTATCTTTCTTTCATAAAAAGGAATGAATGGCTCGGCTAGATGGAATAACCGAGCCAGAACAGAAAAAAAGTAGAACAGGTATAAATAAGAAAATCTTAGTTAAGAGGGTTCATGTAAAGAACAGGTTCCAAATCACGATCGATTCCCTTTTCAAAACCTGCTGCAGCAGCTCGGGCTCTTCCTGCATGCCATAAATGGCCCACAAAAAAGAAGAATCCTAGAACAAAATGAGAAGTTGATAACCAACTTCTAGGAGAGACATAATTAACTGCATTGATCTCGGTAGCTACGCCACCCACGGAATTTAAAGAGCCTAAAGGAGCGTGGGTCATATATTCTGCTGAGCGTCGTTCTTGCCAAGGTTGTATGTCTTTTTTCAACCTACTCAAGTCCAAACCGTTGGGGCCCCTTAGAGGTTCTAACCATGGAGCACGAAGGTCCCAAAAACGCATAGTTTCCCCTCCAAAGATAACCTCCCCAGTTGGGGAACGCATTAGATATTTACCTAAACCTGTGGGTCCTTGAGCGGATCCCACATTAGCTCCAAGACGCTGGTCTCTAACTAGAAAAGTAAATGCTTGAGCTTGAGAAGCTTCTGGCCCGGTGGGTCCATAAAACTCACTCGGATAAGCTGTATTATTGAACCATACAAAACAACAAGCGATAAAACCAAAGACAGATAAAGCAGCTAAACTATAAGACAAGTAAGCTTCTCCAGACCATACAAATGCACGGCGAGCCCATGCGAAGGGTTTGGTTAAAATATGCCAAATTCCGCCAAATACACAAATAAAACCCAACCATACATGCCCACCAATTATATCTTCTAAATCATCTACACTAACAATCCACCCTTCTCCACCAAAAGGAGATTTTAGTAAATAACCAAATATAACACTGGGACTAAGGGTCAAATTGGTAATTTTTCTTACATCTCCCCCCCCAGGGGCCCAGGTATCATATACACCGCCAAAATAAAGAGCCTTGAGTACTAGAAGAAAAGCACCTAGACCTAACAAAATTAAGTGAATACCCAAAATTGTAGTCATTTTATTTCTATCTTTCCAGACATAACCAAAGAATGGAAAAGATTCCTCAAGAGTCTCGGGTCCCAGAAGCGCGTGATAAATGCCACCGAAGCCTAAGACTGCGGAGGAAATTAGGTGAAGTACGCCAGATACAAAGTACGGAAAAGTATCTAGAACTTCCCCCCCTGGCCCTACTCCCCAACCTAGAGTAGCTAAGTGTGGAAGTAAAATCAACCCTTGTTCATACATGGGCTTTTCTGGTACGAAATGGGCCACTTCAAATAGGTTCATTGCTCCGGCCCAGAATACGATTAATCCGGCATGAGCTACATGAGCTCCAAGCAGTTTACCGGACAAATTGATAAGTCTGGCATTCCCAGCCCACCAAGCAAAGCCGGTGGTTTCTTGGTCACGACCAGCTAAAACGAAAGTTCCATTAAAGAGCGTTTCCACGTGGTAGAACCTCCTCAGGGAATATAAGATTTTCATGAGGCTGATCCTGAGCTGCCATCCACGCACGAATACCCTCGTTTAAAAGAATATTTTTGGTGTAGAAAGTCTCAAATTCAGGATCTTCCGCTGCACGGATTTCCTGGGAAACAAAGTCATAGGCACGTAAGTTCAGAGCCAAGCCAACTACGCCAATAGCACTCATCCATAAACCGGTGACGGGTACAAATAGCATAAAGAAATGTAACCAACGTTTATTGGAAAAAGCAACACCAAAGATTTGGGACCAAAAGCGGTTAGCAGTGACCATTGAATAAGTTTCTTCAGCTTGAGTTGGGTTAAAAGCACGGAAGGTATTTGCACCATCACCGTCCTCAAATAGAGTGTTTTCTACGGTCGCTCCATGAATAGCGCATAGCAGAGCCGCACCTAATACTCCGGCAACTCCCATCATATGAAATGGGTTCAACGTCCAATTATGAAATCCTTGGAAGAAAAGGATGAATCGAAATATCGCTGCTACGCCAAAACTCGGCGCAAAGAACCAACCAGATTGCCCCAGTGGATAAATAAGGAATACAGAAACAAAAACAGCAATTGGACCAGAGAATGAGATTGCATTATAAGGCCGCAATTGAACAGACCGAGCAAGTTCAAATTGGCGTAACATGAAACCTATTAGTGCAAAAGCCCCGTGGAGAGCTACAAAAGTCCATAGACCGCCTAATTGACACCAACGAGTAAAATCTCCTTGTGCTTCGGGCCCCCATAGTAGCAACAAAGAGTGTGCTAAACTATTGGCAGGGGTAGAAACTGCTGCGGTTAAGAAATTACAACCTTCCAAATAGGAACTAGCCAATCCATGGGTATACCAAGAAGTTACAAAAGTTGTCCCTGTAAACCAACCCCCTAAAGCGAAATAAGCACAAGGAAAGAGCAATAGGCCAGACCATCCTACAAAAACGAAACGGTCCCTTCGTAACCAGTCATCCATAGTATCAAATAGATCATTTTCTTCTTTAGGAATTCTACCAAGGGCTATAGTCATAGTGATCCTCCTATTCAATTACTTCAACCATTTCCGAGCACCTCATATCACTTTCCAAGGCATATGATAGTTTTATTATCTGTGGACGATTTCTTTCTCGTTCAATGCCCTTTTTCAATGGTCTCGAAGAGAGAAATTTCCCATTTTTATCTATGGAGTCACAGTCACAACCGAGGTCGTGGTAAATCCATGAATTTGATTCGATTTGTTTTTCTTATACTATTTATTTGTTTTTCTTATACTATAGAAATAGAAATAAATTGTTTTTCTTATACTATAGAAAGAAATAAACCTTTGAATTCAGCATTATTCCAAGACTCCTATTTCAAAGTCTATCTTTTAAGGGAAAAATGCAAATAAAAGTAACCCTTCTTTTCCCATTCCCTCTCTATATTGCATGGGTGGAAGAACTAAAATAATAGAGGATTCTGAAAAAAAAAAATGGACCTTCGAAATCCAATTTTATGTGTAGCGCAAAGGAGTTGCGATTTCTTCTTATTCCTATAGAACATCTAGTAACAAGAATATGAAATCGTAAATAGCGAAAAATTCTTGTCTTGCGCGGTCTAAGTCTAAGGAAATAAAAAAAATTCGCTTATACAATTTCATCTACATCGAATTTATATATCAGAATAGCGGATAGAGGCATCATTAAAGGAGTCAGGTCTACTTACTTTATGCTTCTTTCCAATTTTATGGTGGATTTGATAAGAACCCTTTTTGCTTTCTTGATAAATAATCGACAAAAAAAGCGTTTTTTTTATATAACCTGCTTGTTTTATTATAATTATAACAAGTCCTATATGGAAATGCCCGCTAAAGAGAAAATCTATTTGATT